>NW_003299008.1:600000-836558 GCF_000151645.1 Tuber melanosporum
ACGTTTTAACTAATTATTTTATCTATCCGTTCAATAGGTGCGATCTGCTCAATGCTGGGACACTTGAAGACTATTTAAAGACAGTCGCGGAATGGCTGCGTGATAACCCTTTCGAAGTTGTCACCATTCTGATTGGGAACGGTAGCTTCCTCAATGTCGGAAATTACAAGGTGCCTTTAGAGAAATCTGGTTTGGCGGAACTTGCATACGTTCCAGAGAAGCAGAGCATCAAAATAGACCAATGGCCAACACTCTCAGAAATGATCCTGATGGGTGTGTATGATGTCTCTGAGCAGCTCGAGTAGACTGAAAGCTGATCTGTAACAGGCAAGCGAGCTGTGGTTTTCATGGACTATAAAGCCGATGAGGACGCCATCCCCTATATTCTGGATGAATTCAAATACATGTGGGAAACACCGTTCTCGCCAACGGATGAAAACTTCCCCTGCACGATTGACCGTCCTTCGGACCAACCCAAGAATGATACACAAGGAAAGCTATACATGGCGAACCACAATCTGAATACCAAACTGTCAATTTTTGGAAAAAGCGTCTTACTCCCTAACACTGATAATCTTAATCAAACCAATGGCGTTTCAGGGTTTGGGTCATTAGGTCTCATGGCAGACAATTGCAGAGGTTTGCTCTCCATTTCTGAGTGGGTGGCACAGCTAACAAAGACGGCAGCCAACTGGAACCGGTACCCAAATTTTCTTCTTGTAGACTTCTATGACATCCCCGACGGCTCCGTCTTCGAAGTTGCTGCCAGAGCAAACAATGTTACATACAGTTCTAGGCAAAAGGGTTCCTGAATATGCTCAGTCAGATGCCAGTGCCAGTGTTCCCAGCCGTCCAGTCCGTCCGTCTTCGGCGTCAGGCAGGACGGGCGACGGCTCATAGTCCGTCTTTTTCAGAGCGCTAGGACGGACTACGCCCGGGAAGGTGAGGACCGCATGGAATCTATTGGACTATAGTCCCAGCGCTTAGACCTCCGGTGCTAGCCAAGTTGAAACTGCGCACCAGAAACGATTTACTATGTATGACCCCGTGAGAAGACATCACTCACGCTGGCAGCCGCTAAACCACCTTCCCCCTCATCCCTCAGCCGTCCTCCATCCCCCTTTCCCTGAACTAAAAAGCCTCACCCTTTAGGGCCCGCCGTCCAGCCCAAGGACGGCCCTCCTGCACTTTGACCGCCCTGGATGGACTACAGATAGCCATCCTGTCTTGTCCAGGGCTCTTGGCACCCCCCCTGGCGGTTAGGAATACTGGATGTCACTTATTCTCACGAACACATTTTCCCCGGGACTGCAGAATGGTGGATGCAGTGGAAGGAGAAAATCCACTGCCTCACCGCTGGCAAAGGCCACAAACCAGCTTTTAGTCCTTCCAACTCTCAGGCCGCCTTATCTCTAATGTTTTCAGGTCTGGTGGGAAACCGCATTGTGGGTTGCTCCTATATGGACTTGCATCAGGGGCTCGGTATAAGGGGAGCTCATTTGCGGCATTTTTTTGTTTGGGGACAAGGATAGGTATTTATTATTAGGGGTTTATTGTAGGTTAGGTGTGAGGGAAGTGAAAGAATCGCTCGTGATGGTGGTAATGATGGACACGGAGTGGAGCACGAAGGTGGGGTGACGGTGTCGGAGAAAGAGCGGACGGGTCAAAATTTCCAGACAGAAAAGTTGGGTTTTGGGTTACGGACATTGAGAGATCAAAGGTTTGTTGGGCGAAAGTCTAGAATATGAAGCCTTGGTAGCATGTGGGGAGGATTGTGTGCTGGGGAGTTCTATTCTGGGGGTATCATACCGACTCTGTTCCACGGCATTCCGATCGGCGGTGGCGGGGGCTTACTGTGCATTTAAAAGTCTAACTTCTCCCATCTTCAGTATAACCGCGCGTGGTTTTTTGCTGATGGCGCATTCTAAGTTTACGGCGAGTTATCCTGCTGCATTGTATTGTATTGTCTCTATGTAAAATTAACGCTCTACCGCTAAGCTTGGGGGAGTGATGATCTGTGGCCCGATTATGGAATAGATTGTAAAATAGCGGAGGAAAGAGTAAGGTAGTGAGTAATACAGTACTGTACAGTACAGTACAGTGGGGGGAAAAAAGCGCATGAGTTTACCACTCGCAGAAACCTTTTTAAGAAAATGTGACAATACCCAAACCCGACAACGACGCTATGGTGTGAGCTATGTATGACTCCCGAAGATAGAGTGTGTATTGGATTTTAACATTTGTGTTCTCGAGATTTTCACGGTGAACCATTTCGTATTGTCAATAAAGAACTATGCAATCTTGAAGTTATCTTGATAAATGATAGGAAAGGACTACATGGTCTTCGATACTTCCTTACCGTACTATCCTTTATTTTTTAAAGAGAGTGGTTCGTGAGCTGTGATGAAGCGCGGCTTTGGACGATTCTTTTCCCTGAACTGCTATTATAATGTTTTCCTCCAGTGCCTGCTTCTAGATGATAGCGCTCAGGCGCGGCAGTGCACATGGACAAGCTAAAGCGGAGTTAAATTTTTTTTTTTGAGGGAGAAATGTATTGCTGGAATCCATCAGTGTTGTCTATGTTTGCAGGTAGGATGCGTCCATGTGGTAATTTCTTTCGCCTTTCGGTTAATTAATTTAGTGGGCAAACCTAGGATCCTGGAGTTGTCTTGGCCTGACAGGAGGCTACTCTATTCATCAGTATATTTTAACGACTCCCTAAATCACCGGTACTGCTTAGGTTAAGTGTCAAAATAAATCTGGCTCGAATGAACTTCTCGATCATTAGAGAGATGGGGTAGGTTTTGACAAATTTAGTGCTCTCCCGTTACACCGCACTTCGCTGTGCTGTATGAGTACCGGTATTGTACTCGTACTGTACGGTACTTGGCGGCCCTGCTGAGTGTCCCCGGTACTGTACCTCTGCAGATCCTGGTACGCGGTTGCGGGAAGCCCCTCCCGATCTGTTATCGACATTACGAGGAACTGGGCTGCGATTCTTAAATTAATGACAACATTATGGAGGTTTTTCGAATGATAAACTCATAAGGCTTGATGTACCGGGCTCGTACTTGTATGTGTACTGTACGAATTTGGCCGATTCCGGCGCAAGCGTCCAAGGATGTTCTCTCCTCAAAGGAGAAAAATTGTGCTATTATGTCGAAGGGTAGCATAGGATAGGTGTAGCGTTTCTTGTGACCAATGCGGTACTATGCTCGCGTTGTTACAGGAAGAGTAGGCCGGTAGGTGGAGATTGATTAGGTGGTCGTAAGGCACCCATGAGGTTGCACAAAAGACCCCGCTTTTCTCCAGCTCCCAGGAATTCAGCAGTCGACCAACACAATCATCCATCATCGACAACATCCTGCGCGGCAAAAAACAGAAAATGTCCCAATCTATCAGCAATAATATAAACTCTTTTAATGTGTCTAATAACTTTACTGTTGCCGATGACCGATCTAATATCCTATGCTGGCTGTCCCTACTGGATCCCAGATTGCGAAACCAGGATATCCAAGCCCACCGAGTCGAAAGGGTAGGGGAATGGTTATTACGAACCGAGGAATTTAGAAGTTGGTACACGGGCAGCGAGGGAGGCGGATCCGATAAGACAGTCCTGTTTTGCTATGGTGATCCGGGGGTGGGCAAGACCTTTATTAGGTAACAAGGACGGACCTCAAGGAATTGAAGGAAATTAGCGAGTGCTGACAAGCCACAATGCTAGTTCGCTGGTGGTGGACACCCTGTGTGATCAGGCTGGAGAACAAAATGCTACCGTTGCATGCTTTTATTTCGACTTCGCAGCCCAAAAAGAGCAGTCCCCAACGAGCATGCTAGGTTCCCTACTGAGACAATTGGTTTGCGGACTAACGGAGACGCCGGAGGAGATATCGCAGGCGTATCAAAACCAACAAAATGGTATTGGTGGGCGGGTCCCGCAACTTTCCGATCTTGTGAAGATGATGCAGACCACCTCTTCCAAAAAGCAGCGCACCTTCATATGCATCGACGCTGTGGATGAATGTGTGGAAGGATTTCGAGTCAAGCTCCTTGATTCGCTAAATCAAATTCTTCAAAAGTCTCCAGGAACTCGGATATTCGTGACAGGGAGACCTCACATTGGACCAGAGATCGCAAGGGGTCTTGGTGGGAGGGTAACGGGTGTGACCATAAGTCCCAAGGGGGATGATATTATTAGATATCTTCATAGCAGGCTGCACGAGGATACAACTCCAGATGCGATGGACAGTAGCCTAGAGGCAGACCTCCTGAGGAAAATTCCGCAAGATATTTCTGAAATGTAGGTAGAGCCAACGCCTCTGCTCGAGTTGTATAATAACAGATACATATCTAGATTCCTACTAGTCTCACTTAATATCGATGCGATCCTACAAGAAACCACAATCCATCGCAGGCGACAAAAGCTGAACACAATGACTGACGGGTTGGGGTTGGGGGGTGCTTATGGTGCAACGCTGGATCGGATAAAGGGACAGGGTGGGGAGAAAGCGAGGCTCGGCATGGCCGCCATGATGTGGATCTCGCACTCGGAACGGCCCATGAAGCCAGATGAACTGTGCCACGCCCTTGCGGTTGAAATAGGGTCGCCGAATCTCAACCCCGACAACGTTCCTTCAATTGGGACATTGATAAAGTGCTGCCAAGGGCTTGTTGCTGTAGACAAGGAGGCTTCCACGGTCCGGTTAATCCACTTTACCCTTCAGGAATACCTCCGGGCTCATCCTGAGCTCTTTGGTAAAGCTCACTCGATTATGACAGAAATCTGCCTAAGTTATCTGAATTCCCAACAGGTCAGAGCTCTTTCTGCCAGTACCCCTCTCGATCTCCAGGGCATTCCTTTCCTCGAATATTCCTCACTATATTGGGGAATTCACGCAAGAAGGGACCTTTCAAATTGCGCCAGGTTGCTTGCGCACGAGCTATTTGACGTTTACAAGTACAGCAACCACATATCCGTCAAGGTCCTCTTGAGCGCAGTGCGGTGGATTTCTTGGGGTGTAGATCTCGATAAACTTTACCTGTTCAGTGGCCTACACTGTGCATCCTACTTCGGGATCATTGAGATTGTAGCTGACTTGGTAGAGGTGGAAGGTTGTGATATCAACCAAAAAGACTGCTTGGGTGGGACACCTCTTGTCTATGCTGCATTGAATGAGCAAGTGGAAGTCGTAGAAACACTACTTGGACGGGGCGGGGTCAACCCCAACACACCAGATAACGGCGGCCGAACACCGCTGAATTATGCCGCTTGGAGTGGGCACGAGGGTTTGGTAAAAATACTACTCGGGCGGGACGACGTCGACCCCAACAAACCAGACAACAACGGCCTAACACCATTATATGGTGCTACTGCGGCTAGGGAGGAGGGAGTAGTGAAAATGCTACTCGGACGGGACGACGTCGACCCCAACAAACCAAACAACAACGGCCTAACACCACTCTATTTTGCTACTATGAATAGGGATGAGGGAATTGTGAGAGCGCTACTCGACCGGGACGACGTCGACCCCAACAAACCAAACAACAGCGGCCTAACACCACTCTATTTTGCTACTATGAATAGGGATGAGGGAATTGTGAGAGCGCTACTCGACCGGGACGACGTCGACCCCAACAAACCAGACAACAACGGCCTAACACCACTCCATTTTGCTATTATGAATGGGGATGAGGGAATTGTGAGAGCGCTACTCGACAGGGACGACGTCGACCCCAACAAACCAAAAAACGACGGCCTAACACCACTCTATTTTGCTACTATTCATAGGGATGAGGGAGTAGTGAAAATGCTACTCGGACGGGACGACGTCGACCCCAACAAACCAGACAACGACGGCCGAACACCACTCTATTTTGCTACTATGAATAGGGATGAGGGAATGGTGAGAGTGCTACTCGACCGGGATGACGTCGACCCCAACAAACCAGACAACAACGGCCTAACACCGCTCTGGTGGGCCTTTACCCATGGCCATGCAGAGGTGATAGCGTTACTACAGTCCCCAGCACCCACCACCCCAAGCGCAACCGAAGGCTGAGGAGGAATCGCCCTCCTTGTCACTCCCGAATACAGGTGGCTCGTGTGTCTTGTCAGCACGCATCGCAATTGGTCCATGAGCATGTTTGTCGCGCCCATTAGCTCCCTCCTCTCATCAGCGCCCAGCCTCCTCGCGTAGTTCGAAACCCCGTTCTCTGATAATTGCCGTCTTTCTTTCCTTTATGAGCAGTGTGAGACCTACGATAGAGACTCAGCTCAAACATCCTCTTTTGGCCGCGTGAAGTCATACGTGGTGGGAACACACATATATTACATACCTGGCCAAAGCTCTGTACAGATTTTCTTATATAGTCAAGTCAGGATTAGTCAGTTTCCGTTTTTAACATAGAGTTTAGTGTTGTTGGCTAGAGTGTATTTTTGCTGTATTGAGATAAGTTGGTGCGGCTTGAAACTTCCATTATATTTACACTTATAGTTGTTTCTGTCTGTAAAGCCTCCTTACACATTTGGTTCCCCTTATTTTTGCTATCATACAATTGCTTCTTTCGCCGCCCCTCAATCCTGAATCGGGGGGACTAAGGTTTTTTTTTTGGAGATTATGGGGGAGGAATATAAAAAAGAAAGGCTTCTGACACCTGTGTAAAGCGAGACAAAGGCTAATTTTTAACAACTCGTTTATGGTATGGTGGTGATTGGCTTCCACTGTTCCCAGTGAGACCAAAAGCCCCGACGCCAGAGTTCAAATCACCTGAGGGTCATGGAACCAACAACAACCAAGAGAGCGGCTTTAGCAACGAAATCCACCTACCCTCACAAGGCCGCGTACTCGTAATTTTGAAGCTATAATACACCATTCCATAAATTCTGTGACCTGAGACTTTTGATAAACCCTCCTACCCTACCTCGTTGGTATCTCTGTCCTCACCAGCATTTTGATAATGACAGTGCTATCATTCCCGTCAGAAGTTCTGCAAGGAGCCTGACTCGACACTATTGTTAATCACCGGTGCATACCGATGATCTGGCTAAAGTGTTTGTGGCAAGGTGTTCATTAGAGGAGACATGTCTGGTCGTTTGGGAATAGTGAGAATTGTGGCAACGTGGTACAATCACCAGAAAGGGAAGGAATGTGCACAGGCAAGTGACAATGGAGAAAGTGAGAACTGAGCACTATGTATTGGTGATGTGATTGCGGTAGTAGACGTTGTAAGGTTTTGGAAAGGACAGCGTGGAAGTTATGTAAAATGGTAGACATGATGTAATAGCGTCAGAACAGACACAGATAGTGAGTGCGGTTATTTGTACTTAAGGGCAGCCATGGCCCCAGATGTTTGAGTAAAAAAATGAGCGGCAATACAGGATCAGATTCTACCCCAAATATTTTCATCAGACACCCTTCCGCACATTCATCTAGAGCGCCGATGCATATGAAAGTGCACTTTTTAGAAGGGGCAGCCTGTATAATCTCCAGCATATAGGGGGGTTGCAGGCCTCGCCCACCAATGACATTTCATTAGCTTCAACATGCTCGCCATATCCTCCGGGGTTTCTCATAGTCCGAAAACCAGCGGGTTCAGCAGAGAGCCCAGGGCGGACAAAGGATCGTGGGGTTGATTCTGGAAGTTGTGGGAGTCTAGTAGATCTTTTGGCAGTGTGGTTAATTGTTCTAAAGTTTTAGCAATTTAAGGAAAGGATTCTACAGACATGTCTTTTCTTTTTTATCACGGAAGTGTGCGGAGGAATGTGGACCTGTGCGGAGACACAGAGATGGGCGAGGTGACCTACAGGAAGATCGGGATGCTTTGGCTATGCTTCGTTTATACTCCTTTCTTTACCGGTAGTTCCTCTTAGAGAGATGGGGGGGGAGGACAAAGTTGCTCGTAATATCCATCCTTCTTAGCGGATAGGTTCGAAGCAAATCCCCGCATGCCACCGTCTTACCATGAGCTGTTGATCTCTCACCCTCCATCGATGCTTAACAATTCTCACCGGCAGTAATGGATACTGTTTAGCAATGGCCATGTATATATGCCAATATCCTTGGACGTGATGTTTCTGGGATTTCCACACTTTTCAGTCTTTCCCGTTCAGGAAAGCCAATACTGTGAGGACCCCTGTAAGTGCGAAAGAAACTCCAATATAGGAGAGCCATATCATCGACTTGAACAACCCGCTAAGCAGCAATATCCCTCTTGTATTAGCAGCTACATGCGTAGAGTCGGTCCCCTTGCCCGCCTAGATTTAGCTTAGCCAATAGAATAGGCTACGAAGGTTGGATATGTATCATAAAGGTGGCTCCACAACTTTGTTTGTACATTAACTCCTCCCCCTTTTAGTAACTAGTGCGTACAGGTAACCCAAAAACACTATCCATACCCGCACCCAAGGGCGTATAGCGAGTTTCTTCTTAGAATTCGTAAGGTACAGTACCTCACCCCACTTGTCGAGAGCCCTCAAACGGCCCACCGAGCCGTGTAATCTCGACTTACGAGTGAGTTCGAAAGTGTATTATCTCCCGCCCCAGTCTCTTCTCGCTCACCCCAATTTCTTTTCCTTTCCTGCAATTCTATAATTCCCGGTGCTCAGGTTCGGCCCCGCGAACCCATATCAGACAAAACTATATCTCACGCTAGAATATTTGGTACCCGGTGGTAGTCTCTTGCGCGCCATAGGACTAAGCTCTGGTTGCCGAAAGGGCCGATAAATTAAATTAAAATCTCCCTCTACAACAACCAGGTTTTACATCCGATACCTGAAGAGATAGCTAACGGATAGACAAGGGACTTATATATGAAGCACATGGGAGGTATTTTGTGTAGGGGATGCTGCTGTGGTGGAACCGACCTTGATTCACGATATTCTTACGATATTAGTAATGCACAGCGGGGGGTTGACTGCGCATTCAGGAACCTAAATTGTGTTCTCTGATTTTTTTTTTCCCTCCCCTGCAGGCCGAGTGGAAAACCCGCCCTTAGACCTCTCCGCCCTTAGATGTCCATTGAGTTCAAAAGTGGTTTTTCACACCGTCCGCGGCTAACGACGCCTTCAGAGCCCACGGTAAGCTGCTATGCTGTATCGTATCATACAGTATGCTACGCGCAAACTCACCGTTTGAGCCCCAAAACCTGGATGAGTGAGGGTAGATGATGGGGCTAGAAAATAACAACTGGTAAAAAGTGGCGATTACTAAGCAACCTACCAGAAGTTAATAGATCGGGCAGCGTACCGGTTACTAGCAAATCTCATCTCCATCATGGCCATGCTGACTGAGTAGCACTGGTATTGCTCGATTCTAGGCAATAATTTGAACTACTTCTCAAGCGCAAAGTTTTTCCATGTCGCGATTAGAGTGAGTTATTCATTGTTAGTCTTGATGCGGTAGGCGCAGGGAGGGTAAATTTATTGGCATAAATTTGTGAGAGATCTACCGGTGTGAAATGGTTATCGTGCGACACCTCGAGGGGCCGTGGGATAATTAGCGTAGTTGGACTCGTAAATTATGGTAATCGTGACCTCCTATTAAACCGTAGGATAGTGTCACAAGGAATTGACTCGCTGGTATGTCGTATTACTATGGAAAGAAGAGACAAGAAAAGAACACAAGAGTGGACCCAATTGAGCAAGGGTGGAAGTGTTGTCTATTGCTTTGTTCTCTGCAGGTGGCTTGACTAAATTAAGGTGGGAAGGCGGGGAGTGCTTGAGAGGACAAATTTTCCCGCCAAGACTCGCCCCCTTCTATGACAAGAAATTCTATGGAGCGAACACCCCATAGATACAGGACCCAACCCTCCTAATCTCTCACTACCCCTCACCGGTATCGGACGATCCTGTAGGATCAAAGATGTTACACAAAAACCCCGCATTTTTTCAGGCCCCAGGAATTCCGAGAGCCGACTGACTCGACCCTAAGCAGCGGAAAAACAGAAAACATCTGAATATTCCAGTGACAGTTTCGAATCTTTTATCATGGCCCCCACCCACGGAACACCACTCTGGTATGCTGCTAAGAACGGGCGCGAGGGAGTGGTGAAAATACTGCTTGGACGGCGAGATGTCAACCCCAACGAACCAGGCTCAGACGGCCGAACACCGCTCTGTTGCGCTGCAGCGGGTGGGCACGAGGGAATGGTGCAGGCACTACTTGGACGGGACGAAGTCAACCCCGGTGAACAAGACCGGTTCGGCACGACACCACTTCATCTTGCCGCTATGAATGGGCGCGAAGGTGTGATGAAAATACTACTCGGACGACCAGAGGTCGACCCCGACAAGTCAGATGACGATGGCCAAACACCACTCTGGTGGGCTTCTGTCCATGGATACGAAGGAGCGGTAAAAGCACTACTTGTACGGGACGACATCAACCCGGAAAACCCAGACAGGGACGGCCGAACACCGCTCAGTTATGCTGCTGAATTGGGGTTCGAGGAGGTGGTGAAGGTGCTACTCGGACGGGGCGACGTCAACCCCGACAAGCCAGATAACGAAGGCCTAACCCCACTCGGTTATGCTGCTCAGGGCGGGCAGGGGGGAGTGGTTCAAATGCTGCTCGGACGGGATGACGTCAACCCCGACAAACCAGATAATCTCGGCCGAACACCACTCTGTCATGCTGCTTGCAGTTGGAACGGGGATGTGGTAGAATTACTGCTCGAACGGCAAGAGGTCGACCCCAACAAACCAGATGAGCGCGGCCGAACACCGCTCCTTTGTGCTATTGAATGTGGGCGCGGAGGAGTGGTGGGCATACTGCTTGGACGGGACGACATCCGTCCCGACGAACCAGATAACGACGGCCAAACGCCACTCTGTTGTGCTGCTAAGAAAGGATATTGGGGGGTGGTAAAAATGTTACTCGGAAGGCAAGATGTCAACCCCAACAAACCAGATGGGAGTGGCCGAACACCACTCTGGTGGGCTCAACATTATCACTATGCGGGAGTGAGAGCACTACTACAGCCTCTGGCATGTCCTGTCCCCGCTCGCCCTCCCCCAGCTATTTAAAGCACCCCTTTATGTTAATTGCCCCTTCTCCCCTTCCTGAGTACCCTGGCAAAACTATTTTGGCTTAAATATTTTCCTTTGGCCAAGGGGGGTCCCACTCGGTGGGAATACACAACTATTACATACCCTCCCAAACCTGTATGCCGATTGCCTTATATCGTTCGGTTAGGATTTGTCGGTCTCGGTTTCTAATCTAGAGTTTGAGGTTTTTGGGAGGTTATTTCTGCAATATTTGGATAAGTCGGTGTGGCTTGTGATTTCCATCACATTTACATTTAGTTATTTCTAGTTGTATATCACCTTCTCACATTTCGTGTCCGTTTGTTTTTTGAACAAATCCATTCCCCCCCTCTGCACCTCTAAAGTAGGGACTTGAGGACCGTTTGGATATTACAGTGAAGAAAATATAAAGCGCAACTACTGCTGAAATTGGTGAAAAGTGGGGTGAAAGCTAGTTGTTTTTTAAAATATGGGGTGATCGGTTTCCTCTCCTCCTAGTGAGATTAATGGCTAGGACAAGAGGACGATTTAAGCGAAAGCAGCTAAGAGAGCGGCTTTGGCAGCAAAGACCGCCGCCTCTTAAAGAGCCGAGTGATCAGGAAACTACACGCTAACTTAATCCATAACCTTAGCCATTTGATAAATTTCTTCTCCCCCGCTGATACGCTAGACTCACTAGCATTCTGTCGCGCCTTGTGTTGCCATCCTCACCAGCAGCGCGGAGATAGCTTAGTATAATAACAGTCACGCTTATATGCCGCGCTCTCCAAGGTGAGGGTGGGGAGATGTCGACACGGCAAGCCAAACCCTCCGTGTATCGACTTCGATAAAGTGTTGAAGGTTCTAGATGGACGCTGGATCACTGGAGTGGAATACGGAAGTTCCGGGAGACTTGTAGATAGTTCAGGGATATGATGAGTCAGCATTGGTGTTCAGTTGTTTAGGAATTCTCGAGACACGCCTTCCCTATATTATCACGGGAGCATTCGGCGTGCGTGGCGACGCAGAGCGAGGTCTAGTAATCTGTGGGGGGATAAGGATGCGTTGATGATGTTTTTATTTATACACTTGTCTTTACCGTTAATTCGGTTAGATGGCGAAGTATGGACGAACGAGGAGAATGTTTACCATACCTCCCATATCTTTCCATACCCAAGTTCCAAGCAATCCTGTTATACACAGTCTACCGCTGCACGATCGGTCTTCCACCATTATCCACCATCAACATAAAGATCATGTACATTGCGTACTATTCCGCGGTTCAGTACCCAGTTTACGATAGTGCACTCGTAGGTTCCCCGGTGAGCCATGAGACCCCGGCCCGGTCCGCCGGGTATGCCGAAAGAGAGTTGCACATCTAAAAGGGGGCCCCCACAACTGTTTTGCAACAAACTATCTGCTCCTTTTGGAAACTAGTGCGTAGCTCAAATGCCCCATATCCCCTACCCGCACCCAAGGCGTTACAGCGAGTTTTTCCTTTTTTCGAATCCACAAGGTACCTCACCCCAACTTGTCGAGAGCAATCAAACAGCCTACGACGCTGGGGAACACCAACTTACTAGAGTTCTGGAAGGCATGTTCTCTCCCCCCCCAATCCCTCCCCCCCCTCCTCTCCGGGCATTCTGTCCATTGCTCAATCCCGGCCCTCACGAACGCATATAAATCTCCACACTCGGTGAAATGGAAAATTGCCATGTCCGAGACATTGCTAGTATTGCGCTAGTATTGCCTTGCTTCGCCGTACTGTACAAGAAGCGGGTTCTAGATCCCGACGTGGAGAGATGGGAGGACAGGGAGACAAAGGGCTTAAATGTAAGGCTTTAGAAGAGCGTAGGGGAGGTATTTCGGGCAGGGGGGGGGGGGGTACTACTGTGGGAGAGCCTACTTTTGGATTCTCGATACTTTTATTGACAATGTCGGTGGTTGACTGCGCATTAGAAACCTATAAGTTAATCCCCGCAAGTCTTTGTGTGACACCAGCCATTAGATCTCCATTAGGATGCAAAGTGGTTTATCCTACTGCACTGGCTCCGGCTAAGGGCGCCTTGGAGTCCACGGCAGGTTGCTGTGCGGTATCGTATCTTATGTCATATCACTTACCGTTTAAGCTCCAAAGCCTAGATAAGTGAGGGCAGATGATGGGACTATACTAACACACCGGGAAAAAGTGGCGATTACTAAGCCAGCTACCGTACCTCGAGATGGTGCCGATAGGGCCCAAACATAGCAGCGTACCGGTGTGGGAATTATTTATGTCTTTCCTTTTGTTGGATGGTGTGCCGATTACGCTGGTACAGTACCCTCTGATATTTTCCCTCCAATGGTACTCTGATATGGTTGACGATAGCTCTGTGTAAATCGGCCAGCAGATCTGTCGTGTAACTAAAGCGGAACAGAAGGTACGAGAGGAGATAGCGCCGCACCCGGTTAAGGTGGAGGGGCGATGTTGACTATGCCTGTGTTGACTGAAGCTCGCCCTCTCTGTGTTAAGCAAGAAAGGTCCTGCAGCTTAAATGGCAACCATTTGTATGCCAAGCTGCCTATCATACATAGAAAGGTTACCATGAGGGTAAACACCCTACCAGATACAGGAATATCCCCCAACTCGCACTCGACCTTGCACCGGTACGATACCGTACTATATACCAGCAAATCTCATCGCCAGCATGACCATGCTAGGCAGAACTGATTTCGCTCGATTCTAGGCACTAATGCTTCCCAGTTCTCAAGCACAAAGTTTTTCCATATCAGGATTAGAGTGACTGATTCTTCGTTAGTCTTGATGGCATACATCGGCTACCGGGGTGACTTTTCGCGAGGCCGGGCGCAAGCTAAAAATATTTGAAACACGGGACAAACGAAAGGGATATCCGTCGGCCTCACTTGTAGAGATGGGTAGGCGCAAGGAAGGCGAATTTATTTACCGGTATCGGACCTTGCTGTAGGATCCCAGATGTTACACAAAAAAACCCCGCTTCTCCTCACCCTGGAATTCCGTGAGCCGACGGACTCGACCGTCAGTCTTCTACCATACCCTAAGCAGCTAAAAAAGACGGAAAATGTCTGAATATTCCACTGACAGTTTCGGATCTTTTATCACGCCCCCCGCCCACGGAACACCACTCTGGTATGCTGTTAAGCATGGGCACGAGGAAGTGGTGAAAATACTGCTTGGACGGCAAGATGTCAACCCCAACGAACCAGGCTCAGACGGCCAAACACCACTCTGTTGCGCTGCAGAGGGTGGGCGCGAGGGAATGGTGCAGGCACTACTTGGACGGGACGAAGTCAACCCCGGTGAAAATGACCGGTTCGGCATGACACCACTTCATCTTGCCGCTATGAATGGGCACGAAGGTGTGATGAAAATACTACTCGGACGACCCGAGGTCGACCCCGACAAGTTAGATGACGATGGCCAAACACCACTCTGGTGGGCTTCTGTCTATGGATACGAAGGAGCGGTAAAAACATTACTTGTACGGGACGACATTAACCCCGGCAAACAAGGTAGGGATGGCCGAACACCACTCAGTTTTGCTGCTGAATTCGGGCTCGAGGAAGTGGTGAAAATGCTACTCGAACGGGGCGGAGTCAACTCCGATGAGCCAGATAACGAAGGCCTAACCCCACTCGGTTATGCTGCTGAGGTCGGGAAGGAGGGAGTGGTTCGAGTGCTGCTCGGACGGGATGACGTGAACCCCGACAGACCGGATAATCTCGGCAGAACACCGCTCAGTTATGCAGCTAAGAATGGGTACGAGGGCGTGGTGAGATTACTGCTCGAACGGCAAGAGGTCGACCCCAACAAACCAGATGAGCGCGGCCGAACACCGCTCCTTTGTGCTATTTTGGGTGGGTGCGGACAAGTGGCGAGCTTACTGCTTAGACGGGGCGACGTCAGTCCCGACAAGCCCGATAACGATGGCCAAACACCACTCTGTTGTGCTGCTAGGAAGGGATACAAGGAAGTGGTCAAAATGCTACTCGAGCGGCAAGATGTCAACCCCCAAAAACCAGATGGGCGTGGCCGAACACCACTCTGGTGGGCTCACCATCATCACCATGGGGGAGTGATAGCGCTACTAAAGTCTCTGGCACCTCCCACCCCTAGCCGCAGCCGAAGACCGAGGAGGCAACGACCTGCTTAGCACCTCCGAATACGGATATCCTGTGTCCCATGTCAAAGGCCAGAACGGCTCCATAAGCACATCCACCACTATTATTTCCTACTTCCTATCTCCGCCCAGTCTCCCACAGCCATTTAAAATACCTCTTTGTGTTAATTACCCTCTTTACCCCCCCTTCCTGAGTACCCTGGCCAAACCATCTTAACTTAAATACTTTCCTTTGGTTAATGGAAGTCCCATTCGGTGGGAATATACACATCTATCACTTAACCGTCCAGACCCGTACACCGACTTTCTTATGTTGTCTGGTTAGGATTTGTCAGTCTCTGTATCTAACCTAGAGTTTGAGGATTTTGGGAGGTTGCCCCTACTCTATTAGGATAGGTCGGTGTGGTTTGTGATTTCAATAACATTTCCGTATTGTTTTTTTCTAGCCGTAGATCCTCTTTTCACATTTCACGTCTCTTTATTTTTCCCCTCTCCACATCTCCAAAGTAGGGACTCGAGCACGGTTTGGATATTGCGGTGAAGAAAATATAAAGCGCAACTACTGCTGACACTGATGAAAAGCGACATAAAAGCTAGCTGTTTATTTAAAACATGGCGGTGATTTGTTTCCCACTCCTCCTAATGAGATCAATGGCTAGGACACCTGAGTTCAAATCACACGAGGACGATGCAAACGAAAGCAGCCAAGGGAGCGGCTATTGGCAGTGAAACCTATCGTCTCTACAAGAGACGAGTGATCAGGAAACTACACGCCAATCCATAGCCTCAGTTTTTGGATAAATTCTCTTTTCCCGTTGACACCCCAGCCTCACCAGCATCCCGGCACGGCCCGTGTTACCATCCTCACCAGCAGCACAGAGATAGCTTAGTAACAGTCACGCTTATATGCCGCGCTCTCCGAGATGAGGGTGGGGAGATGTCGACACTTCTTAGTCCTGATCACTCAGGAAATTCAATACAGCAAGGACCCAATTTAACTGTGAGACCTCTATTCTCCGAGCGTCGTGTATAAATACCACCCCCTTGAATAGCCAGCTATCTAGCCAAGCCAAGCTCTCCGTGCGTAGACTTCGAGAAAGGTGTTTCCGGTGCTCAAGCATAGCCAGAAAAAGGGAAGCATTGCCGTGTCAGAGACATTACTGGAATCGCGCGAGTAATACCTTATGTCGGAATATAGTGGACAATCGATACTGCGCCGCGAATTCCAGATGTAAACTCCAATAGCGGGAGAGAAAAAAACCATATCTCGCACTACAAAATTCGGTGCCCAGTGATGTCCTCCCGCGCCATAGGAGAGCTTTAGTTGCTGAAAGAGATAATAAGCCGAGTCGAGTCTCCCCCTACAACAAGCGGGTTCTAGATCCCCAACCTGGAGAGATGAGAGGACGGAGAGACAAAAGACTTAAATATGGGGCTTTAGAAGCACTATGGGAAATATATCGGGTAGGGATGTACCGCTGTTGTGGAAGGGCCTACTTGGATTTGCGATACTCTTGTGGACGATGTCTGCGGTTGACTGAGCATTTATAAACCTATAATTCCTGCTAGTCGTTGCGTAATCGCAGCCCTCAGATCTCCATTAGTATCCAGAGTGGTTTTTCCTACTATACCGGGTGCGGCTAACGCTGCGTTCGAGTCCGCGGCAAGTTGCCGTTGCCGTATCGTATCTTATGCCCTGTCAACTTATGTACCGTTTGAGCCCCAGGTTTGGAAGAGTGACGGTGTGCGATGGCCTAAGAGGATGCACCTGGAATGGTGGTGGCAACTAACCCCTCTACTTGGAGATAATAGGGCACGAGTACAACTGTGTTATATGGACAGGCTGAAGCAGAGTTGAGACCTTTTTTTGGCACGTGGTATACTAACCATAGCAGCGTCGTTTATATCACACTCGGGAGCACAGTACAGTACCTGTACGCTCAAGTACTGTATGTGTTAGAAATAGTCATGCAGCTATCAGACTGAAGAAGGGAGAAGATTGATCGTGTATCAAGATTGTTCAGAATAAGAATTGAAAGGAAAAGTGATTAAAGAGAAAAGAAAGTAAAGTAGTGCAGAAAACAAGGGGAAGAAGGCGATCAACCTTTCATCTTCGCATCTATGCTAGTCAGGTGTTTTTGGCGTGTGTACGCAATCTGCCATATAGATACATCATTCCTATTTACGAGTAGGGCGGCCTAATCCAAACCTCCGGTGTGTGTAGTAGACCTCCAGTCCAGTCCCAGGTCCACACCTTTCTTATTCTGGTTCCGTATTTTATCTAGCACTTTTCTAACGGTATGATACTTGTATACAGTAATCTCAAATAATCGAACCCTTACTATGTAGTCGAGAATTCCCCGTTTTGGAAAAGGAGCGAAAAACACGGCAAAAAAAAAGAACCGCTCGCCCCCCCCTCCAAAGAGACAGAAAAACAAAAAAAACACGGGACCTTGCTAGAACGGGCAACTCCAAAGACACGGACTGGCGTACGGTTCGATTATTTGAGATTACTCGACGGTATCTGGACGAACCTTTCGTACAATGCCCATTTTATAATCTCCCCCGCCATGAAAACCCTGTCTTGTCCGGGACTTTGGTTTTAGAGTGATAACGCGAAAACAACCGACACTGTACCGTGTATTACAGATATGGGGCACCCGAAAAAGGTATCTCGCACTAAGAAATTTGATACTGAGCGATACAGTAAATCAAGTGTCCCCGTAACGAGCGGATTTCTGATCGCCGAAACGTAGAGGTTAGAGAATGGTGGGATAAAATATGAGCAAATGCCTAGGGTTAATTGTTCGTTTATATACCCGGATTGGGTTCCCTTTTCCTTCTCTGTAAGTCGCGCATACCCCCCCCCCCATCCATATATATTGAGATCTAAAAGTAGTTCTGCATACAAGCCCGACTAACGGCGCCTTGTGAGCTGTTGGAAATATATACACACTTGTACTCACTCACTAGTACCGCACGTGCTATTGAAAAGTACCGCCACCGTTGAAAATATTTTATTCTTCTCCCTTGATCGTCTTAATTAGTCCTCAGCATGTCTCACTTTCACCCTTGCCATCACCTTTAGTTTCCCTCACTCTAACACTGTAAATCATACCCGCTGCACGCAATAACTCTCATCCCCACAACCCTCTTCACTCCACTGGGTAGACCTCCGGTCCCGTTATTTCCCATATTTGCAAAATGAGCCCACAGCGTGCTCCCGTACTGCATCGTAACGTACGCCATCTAAATTTGACGGATTTGGACTCTAAGCTCCGACGAGTGACTGTATGTAATGGCACTATGAAATACACCTGGAAATAGTGCTGATAGTTATGCTACCTACTTGGAGATGATAGGTGTCATGCATGGCAGTGTATGCGAGCAGAGTGAAGCAGGGTGAGGAATTTTCTTGATCTTTTTCCGGCACGTATCGTACCGGTGCGAGGTTCCCTATACTCCGTCAAATAATGCTGGCCCTTTGAAACTTTTTCCGCTAACCCTCTCTTTTCATCCTTCAGGGAAAAAGAAAGAAAAAAAAATCGCGATAAATGATTACGGTGTCATTAGAGCTACATCCGTGAATAGTCATCCAAAAGATCCTTAGGATGCCGTTATCGATAGTTATTGTTCTCGGGTAGGGTACCATACTATGAGAAAATTGCGGGCGCGTCTGTACAGTACTGGGAGTGTTGCACACATGATGGTTTCCTTGGGAGGTTGTTCGCCGGAGATATATCCTGCGTTTTGCGGTTTTTTTTTTGGCGAGCGGAAAATTTTGGAACCTAAATTATGTAGGCAAATGGGGCCATACGACAGGCGTTCGAGGGTGTTGGTTCATCGCAGTAGAAGGTTTTTGTTGCACTAGGGGGTTCCACACCGGTGGTTCAGTCGTGTCCATAAAGTCTTCATACCCCAGCGCGGCAACGGTGTTGTCCTCCATCCCCACAACAACCACCTCTACCATGACCCCCCCACATACCCGAAGAGCTAGAGAAGATCAAAATAAGGAAATTTATGCCCTGTATAAACATACTGATATGGGGTATAATAAAATTTCTAAGGTTATGGGTATCTCTAAGGCAACTGTTCAATCAGCAGTCAAAAGAGCTGAATTAAGAGATGGAAATACCCATGATGCCCCCAGATCTGGAAGACAACAACAATTACCCCTCAAAAAAAAAAGTTAGTGGAGTCCATTATCGATGCCGAGCCTCATTTACCGTTATGCGACATTACCAAAAAAGCGAATATTGGTCTGGGAAAGACATCTGTGGATAAGATCATATCAGAAGCTGGTTTTAAGCTTCTGATACCTAGAAAAAAACCTTTTTGGAGGAAAGGACAGAAGGAGAAGAGAAAGGAGTTTGCTAGGAGAAGGAGGAATTGGAGGGGTGCATGGAATTGGGTTGTTTTTGTGGATGAAGCCACCATTATCTATGATCCAAATCCTACTGGCAGGAAGGTCAGAGTTAGACCTGGTGAAGAGCTGGAAGAAAAAAACTTGAAGCCTAGCTTTAAGTCTGGGAGGACTAGTATTGGGGTCTATGCTGCAATCATGAAGGGTGGCAGGACTGAGTTAATTCTTGTGAGGAAGAGGGGGGAGGAAGAAAGGACCAGCAAAAGAGACAGACTTGGCCTCAATTCCCACCAATATGCAACTGAAATCCACCAGCCATACCTCATCCCTTTTATAGAAGGTCTGGATAGACCTTCTGACAACATCTACATAGCAGCAGACAATGCCTCCTGGCATGGTGGTGAGGAAAACAGAAAATTGCAGTCAGACTGTGGTTATCAAAAATTGCCTTAGCCACCCAACTCACCAGATCTCAATCCTATTGAGAACACTTGGGCTCTGCTCAAAAGAGCCCTCAGAAATCGATTCTCCAGGTTGGATAGGAGGCCTCACAGTACTGCTGAATTATTTCAGGCAGTAAAGGAGGAATGGGATTTAATTTCCCAAGAGAAGTTAGATGGGTGGATAGATAGGATGCCTGAGAGAATACAGGCTGTACTAGATGCAGATGGTGGTCATACAAAGTGGTAATAATATTTTCTTAAGGCTTATTAGTTCTATTCATATACTTTTCTTAATTGAGTTGTTTGAATTTTTTTTTCAATTTTCCATGGAGAGGTGTTGTGGTTGTGTGGTTGCGCCACCGGGGTATGAAGACTTTACGGACAAAACTGTTCACCACGGTTCAAAGAGCCGGTTCACAGTTCTCCGAACACTCCCGCATCCTCAAACAACCTTGAATATCGCAACAACAAAAGTAGAAAAAAATAAATAAAAATAAATAAATAGAAGGTGGTACAGGAGGCGAATTGGAACATAGAAAATACATCAAAATTCAGTTTGCACCTCCCGTCATTGCTTGACCTGTGCAAGTCTTGTAGGCATACTATCAATGTAGCAGTTCTAATCAGGAGGCTGTAAATGGTCCCACTCCTCCTGAACTGCTTCTCTAATTTGGTGAATGGTTTTTGGAAAGACACTTCTTCCCTTAATCCTTTGCTTCATGATCCTCTACACATTTTCAATAGGATTCAGGTCAGGTGATATGGCCAGTTGAGCATGAAGAGGAATGACTAACATTTCTTTTAGTTTCACAAGAATTTCTTTAGTCCTGTGAATTGAGGCCTAGTCCTCAATGAATTGGGACTCAGGTGATGCATCATAAGAGAGGAGATGCACGTAAGCAGGTACAACAATGGGTTCGAAGACCTGCTGGAGGTAGTCTTTCACAAACACATTTTTTCTACGATGTTCTTTGAGAAACACAAGTGATGACGTCCAATTGTGAGTAATGGCTCCCCATACCATCATAGATGCACAGCCACTATAGAACGAATGCTGCATACAATGATCATAGTAGCGCTTGCTAGAAAGTCGAGTAAACCAGACACTTCCTCACTAAGACATATTGTAAGGTGTTTGCAAGGTGCTAATCACGTTATCAGTAAAAGATACGATAGTTGGCAGGTGGCCTGCTCTTCCAGAGAGGAGGCGAGAGCTGAGAACTCAAGGAGGCTTTGAGGGTGTACTGAGGAATAAAGAAGTAACCATGCAACCAAGTATATTGAAATACTGTCTGTTGAAGTCTGCCTTTTCTATCGTAGAAACAGGCGGTCTTTAAATACACAAATCTGTTCATGTCTGGCATGAACGAAACTAATCAAAGATATCAATTGATACACTTTGGTAAAACTAATAAAGTATCAAAGCAATACTTAAAACAAAACATAAAACAAAACTAAGTATCAAACGATACTTAAATCAAACCAAGTATCAAAGCGATACTTAAAACATAACATAAAATAAAACTAATAACTGAGTACCCGTCCCGGTTACACATATCAAAAATACACTTATCAGAGAACATATACTTTTGCCACCAGTTAATTGGCTTGAGCCTATGTTTATCAGCATAAGCTTTATACTTCTGCTAGTTTTCCTTGTTGATAAATAGCTTCTTACAAGACTTGCATCTTGAGTATCGCCTCTTCTCAAGTGCTCGCTTAATTGTTTTTGAAGAAACAGTCAATCCAACCTGTTGGCCCAACTTATGCCAGCCAAGGCATCATGCATCTGAGATAATCCAGATGTAATGTGTTTGCAAGATACTAATCACGTTATCAGTAATAAGTACGATAGTTGGCAGGTAGCCTGCTTTACCAGGGAAGAGGCGAGAGCTTGGAACTAAAAAAGGCTTTGAAAGTGTATAGGGAAAACTAAAGAGTAACCATTTAACCAAGTATATTGAAATACTATCTGTCGAAGGCTGCCTTTTCTATCATGGAATTAGGCAGTCTTTAAATACACAAATCTGTTCATGTCTAGCATGAATGAAACTAATCAAAAGTATCAAGTGATACACTTTGGTAAAACTGCTTAAGTATCAAAACGATACTTAAAATAAAACATAAAACAAAACCAACTATCAAATAATACTTAAAACAAACTAAGTATTAAAACGATACTGGAAACAAAATATAAAACAAAACCAATAATGGAGTATGTAACCGGTACAGGTACTCAGTTATTGGTTTTGTTTTATGTTTTGTTTTAAGTATCGTTTGATACTTGGTTTTGTTTTATGTTTTGTTTTAAGTATCGCTTTGATACTTAAGGAGTTTTACCGAAGAGTATCAATTGATACTTATGATGAAGAGTTTCTCGGAATCCGCTTTTGATGATTATTAGGTTTTGTTTGTTTAAACAGTTGTTTTGTTTTGGGGAATGTAACCGGTATGGGTACTTGGTTATTGGTTTTGTTTTATGTTTTGTTTTAAGTATCGTTTGATACTTGGTTTTGTTTTATGTTTTGTTTTAAGTATCACTTTAATACTTAAGGAGTTTTACCGAAGAGTATCAATTAATACCTTTGATTAGTTTCGTTCATGCTAGACATGAACAGATTTGTGTATTTAAAGACCGCCTGTTTCTACGATAGAAAAGGCAGACTTCGACAGACAGTATTTCAATATACTTGGTTGAACAGTTACTTCTTTGTTCCTCAGTACACCCTCGAAGCCTCCTTTAGTTCTCAGCTCTCGCCTCCTCTCTGGAAGAGCAGGCCACCTGCCAACTATCGTACCCATTACCGTTAACGTGATTAGCACCTTGCGAACACATAACAGAGTACCTGTACTGGTTACACCAGGGACAGAAGATCAATTGGTGAATATCATGTTCCTCAAGGAGGTCTGGGTGGCTTGGATGATCTTGTTGTCTTCATTGTTGTTGTCACTTTTTCCACTACTAATTGTTTATTGTAGAACCCTAGTCTTCTGTGAAATTTCAGAATGAGACAAGCCAGTGGTGAGTAGTGTAAGTACTCAGGCTTGCCTTGGAGTATGCCATTCAGTGTTGAGTGGCTTGCATGGTGGAGTAGATGGCATTTGCATCTAATATTGGTATTGTGCATGTGGTTGTAATGGACAATTACTAGTTGTAATTTTTGTCCACAGCCTCATACTATGGCCATATCGGTCTCAGACATGACTTTGGTAGCATAATATTTTCTACTCTGCATAGTTCAAAAAGTCCAAACTAGCAGCAGGATATCATTTAGAATCCTGTAAGTTACTATTATATAATAGTTTAGGATAATTAACTGAGCATTAGAGTAGCAGTTTTTGACCTTGCACAATATTGCAACTCCTCTTCCTCACTTTTAAGCTCTACTATATCTTTACTAGAACAAAAAACTCCCAGTATAATAATTATAAGATATTAATCATGTTAGAATTATGTATTTATTTGATTTTTAAATATTTTTTTAGTTCTGATTGTGGTTGTCATCCTCATACTGTACTCGAGTACAATAAAATCTCCTATAATTGTGTATTACCAGAGCAGGGGTCAACCTCCAGGCTGCCTACATAATAGGTTTACACACGGGTTACCAGAATTGCGAATACTAGTTAATAGGACCCAACACATTTGGTACACTCATGGTTTACCCTGTGAGGAAAATACTAATTGTTAGGAAGAGCATTTGCTATTGAGTATGGAGATTAGCCCCTGATTAGAAGATACTCAATTATATGAGATTTTATATTATTGTGAAAGAAGTACCCCATTGTATCCCTATGCTTGGTTAATTATACTAACATAATGTAAAAGTACAATGCCAATACAGGCAATAGTATTGTGCATTGACAAAATTAACTACCATTCAACAATTGGTAGCAACCCACTCCTCTTTCTTACCTTGCATTCTCAATAGTACCTAAAAATATTACTCTAAGTCAACCAAGAAGAAACCATTCCCAATTCTTTTTTTTCAATAAACTATATCTCCCATTCTTCGCAGTCATGCCAAAAAACCTATTTCCTCTACACATCTCTCTGAGTTTATCAGGGGGAGGATTCTCAGGTTACACAAGCCTCAGATGAGATATCAGCAAATTTCCTGCTGCTTTAATATCCCCTACACTAGTGTCAGAAATACAATTGTAAAGGAACATTAAGAGGACAAGGAGAATAAGGGTAGAGAAAGACATCCTAAAACTACCAAGTTACAGGATAATGCTATGGTGGAGGAAGCTCTTAAAAATCGCCATACTACCTATTCTGAAGTATGCTGAGGAAGTTGCTCCCAATGTTTCTAGTAGGTCAGTAAGGAGAAGACTTGAAAAAAAGCATCTTAGAAAGTTGATGGCACAAGAGAGAGTTCATTTGGATGAGGATCTAGCTTAAGAGAGGTTGGAATGGGTATTAGCTCATAGGCATTGGACAAAGAAGATGTGGAGAAGAAAGACAATGTGGGGGGATGAGGTAACTGTGGAAAGGGGAGGAGGAAAGAGGAGAAAATGTGTTTTCAGATACCCATATGAGAAATGGAATAAAAATTGTGTTGAGTATAAGTCTAGGAGAGGGGAGAGAGGGATTAGCCAGATGATGACTGGTTGTTTTTATAGTCAAACTCATAGTCTTTTTTTGCCTGTTTTTCCTGATTCTTCTTCTGCTAGGGGTGGAGTTACTGGGAAGTCAATTATTGATGTTTATGATCATTATGATTTTCTAGGGATATGGGAGAATATTAGAGAAAAGGCTGGAGAAGAAGAGGTATTTTTTATCATTGACAATGCTAAGACTCACTTGCCTTTTAGGAGATGGCTCAGAGGGCAGGAAATTACACTGATGGAAATTCCTGCCTATTTACCAGATCTCAATCCAATTGAAAATATTTGGTCTCTGGTGAAAGGTAAGCTTCACAAGCACTACCCTGAGCTATATCTTATGAAGGGTGATGTCAATATGGTCAAGAAGGCAATAGTAGAGGCCATCACTCATTGTTGGGAACTTCTTGACCCAAAGTTTTTTGATACTTTAGCTGGATCAATGGTGGATAGAATAGAGGCAATTATTAAAACTGATGGATGGTATACCAAATATTAATTTCTACTATGTATTTACATCTTTTTTTTTTTTTTTTTTGGTTTTCATGATAGTGGATTGGTGGGTGAGTGTGGCTGTTATCGCCGAAGATTTTGCTCTGTTGAATCGCGGTTAATTTTGTCCACGCACAATACTGTACGGTTGGCACATGTAGGGTGTTGCCGCAAAGTTGGAAGTTGGGCTGCGATCCTGTGGCACTCGTATCCAAGCGGTACTGTACAGTACACAAGAACCCCCACTTTTCTTCGGACCCGGAATCTCAATAGTGTACAGATTCTATCATCTGCCATCTACAATATCCCAGGTAGCACAAGACGGGAAATGTCTCGACCTCCCAGTAATAGTATCAACTCTTCCAATGTGTCTCACCGAACACCACTCTGTTATGCTGCCAGGAATGGGCACGAGGGAGTGGTCGAAGACTACTCGGACGGCGAGATGTCGACCCAGAGAAACCAGATATGGACGGCTACACACCACTCTGGTATGCTGCCCAGTATGGGCACGAGGGAGTAGTGGGTGCACTACTTGGACGGGATGAAGTCGAGTCCGGTGAACCAGATCGGTTCGGCATAACGCCACTCCATTTTGCTGCCACCAACGGGCATGAGGGAGTAGTGAAAATGCTGCTCAGGCGGCAAGAGGTCACCCCCGACAAGCCAGATAAGGGTGGCCGAACACCAATCTGGTGGGCTCTCGCGCGTGGCTATGCAAGCGTGATAGCGTTACTACAGCCTCCAGCATCTCCCACTCCTAGAAGAACCTCAGACAGGTGAGGTACCGCCCTCCTTGCCACCTCCGGATACGCATGGCCTATATATGTCGTGTTCGCATGGACCGCAATATCTCCATAAACTTACCTATTCCTGCCTCATCCACCCTTTCCTCACCCTTGCCTAGCCTCCTCTCGCTGTTTAAATAACGCCTTGTGGTAACTGCCCTCCTTCCTCTCTTGTGCATGCTGGCCAAACCAACTCGGCTTAAATATTTTCCTCTGGCCGAAGGAAACCATACAAGATGGGAATGTACACATCCATTACATACTCGTCTCAACCTCCGTGCAGGTTTTTTTTACGTAGTTGAATCAGGATTTGTCAACTTTTGCTCCTTTGGTGTTGGTGGAGGATTGTTTCTATTGTATTGAGATAAGCCGGGGTGGTTTGGAATTTTTATTATATTATTTACCATAATATTATTATCATACTTTTATTGTCATTTTCCAGTTCCTATAGTATCATAACTTGGCAGCCCCTTTGGTGCCCGCATAGTCCGTAGCCCGGGCCTTGCCCTGCCACTCGATCACCCAAAACCTTAATTATTCATTCTTCTCCACACATGATAAGAGCTATAATCTCTTTCCGAGCAATTAATAGCCAATCTTTCTCTTTGTTTGGCCACTAGTTATGTTCCCCCTTTTTATATTATATCATGCGCCAAGAAATGCAGCAGATATGGAGGACCATCCCCAACAGCTTAAACTTAGAAAAGAAGGCAGCCTTTAACAAGATAATGGGAAGGACGATTCACATGTGACCATTGGAGAGATTGACAAGGGGGATACGGAGACTTCCTACTATCACAGGACATCACCTTAACGTCCGGGGCGGGAACAACTATATGTCAAATGTATGTCTTCTTCTCTTTTTATTTTGCCTTTTTCGGTAAAGGGTTTCTGTTTTTCTTCTTCTCATTTTCTTTCATGGGATTTATATATAAAAATCTTGGTGTTTGACAGGGTTAATTTGGTTCCAAGAGTACCCTCGTAGCCTTAAATTGATACTCCCGTATCCCAACTTGTATAATAGGTTTCTCTATTGTAATGGTGAGTGTGTCTTGTTGTATCAGATAGAGGTGGGTTAGGGTTGTGGGCTGTCCTGGTGTCGAATAAATCGGCAAGTAAAATATCATACTCTTGGAACCTTTTTGATTCTGTTATTTATTTATTTTTTCTATAATTCGTTTTTTTCGCTCTCTTCAGCTCCAATGTATAGACCCGGGGGTTCCTTATAATATTATGATATTAATATTGCTATCACAGTAGCACCCCATGAGTACAGTACTGTACAGCATCACACAGGGCTGGAACACATGGTTACCATAGCGTACTTCTAAATTTATGTTGATTTTGATTGATTTGAAATATTGAAGGGGAGATATAGTTAGACGGGGAGAGTGTTGCCGGAGGTCTGGTGGATGGGGTTTTATTCGAATTCCAGATCCCGAGAGCATCATAACAGATGGCTGGCTGCAGACATTTGGAAAAAATATTCTCCATTTTTGCTAACCGTATCTCCAGACTACTAGAGTGTTGTTGAAAGGAATGCTCCCTGCGCCCGTCTAGTGTTTATAGAGCATGGTATCATAGCTTAACATTTATCACTTGCAACAACACATCCGACATCTCCTTTCGAACGGAGCGCCGCTACCATATGGCAATACCTCGGACAGACGCATCCCCGACCGTGCTCTCTTACCCTGAGCTCGAGATCGGAACAAATTGATTGAAGAGAATGGAGATTTCGGTAATAACTAGACACATGTGAGTTCGACACGGGAGAATAGAATAAAGGGTTTATCTAAAAAGGCTCTTCTTCCGTTGCTGCTGTTGTTTTTCGTTCTTAAGGTATCATACCAGTGCCTCGATAAAGTTGATCGTCACTTGCCCTCTTCACCACCAAAATTGGCCACTTTTGCAACAATACAACAAAGCTATGTCGACTTTAACTGATTATATATCAGTTTCGGATATCAGGTCCAGATACGGACTTTAAAATACCCAAATTTCAGCTGAATTGGATGCGTCTTACATTGTTGGCCATGCTGTAAAAATAGGAATTTTCCAAACAAGTACGATAACTTTTTCTAGGTGTGCTCATACAATTTTCAAGGCTTGGCACGAATATTTGGACACTTGAAATCTCCCTTGCTTATGCAATGGCCAATTCACTTTAATCGCAGCAGGGGAAACTTGTGCTACACCCCCAAATCACTAGCTATGCACAACCGCATTTTGGTAATAATTGGTTTTGTGGTTCTTGATTTATTGGAGATTTAGCTGCGGTAAAATTTCACTAATTTTGATGTGCTTTCAGCAGTACTTTACCCGGCACACGGTGACTGGTGACAAAGAACATATACAACGAGAACATTAGAAAACCCGCTTCAATGTGCTGTTCAAATGACAGTTCCTTTCAGAGTTGTTTACAAGAGATTTACTCCGCTGTCTCTGGCTGTTAGCTTAGTGGAAAATCTTGGATCCTGAATTATCCAGGCAAGCTGGGCCAGATGGCAGGTGTCCGAGGGTGCTCGTTCGTTGTGGTTCCAAATTTGTGAGATACTTGGTACAGTTCCGGCAGTGCGACAGCATCTACATGGCTCTGGAATCCCGTCCATGGACCGGTATGATACTACCGATGCGGGATGCACAAGCAGGGTTTTGGCGCAAATTTGGGGGATCCTGGGGTGCCCCGAGGTTACACAACGCCCCTCACTTTTCATCAGGCGTCCGGGAATTCCAGTACTTGTCGCCAACCGACTCAATCATCCACCTTCTGCAATATCCCGAGCGAAAAATGTCTCAACCTTTCAGCAATAATATCGACTCATTTAGCCAGTCCCACAGAACACCATTGTGGTATGCTGCTACATATGGGCACGAGGAAGTGGTGAAAATACTGCTCGGACGGCGAGATATCAACCTCGAGAAACCGGATCCGGACGGCCGCACACCACTCATGTATGCTGCTAACAGCGGGCACGAGGGAGTGGTGGATGCACTTCTCGGACGGCACGAAGTCAACCCTGGTAAATCAGACCGGTATGGGCTAACACCGCTCCATCTTGCTGCTATGAATGGGCACGAGGGAGTAGTAAAAGTACTACTCGAACGAGTTGAGGTCAGCCCTAACAAGCCAGATAATTACGGCCGAACACCATTTTCTTGTGCAGCTAGGGGTGGGCATGAGGGAGTGGTGAGAATACTGCTCGAACGGGGAGACGTCAACCACGACAAACCAGATGATTGCGGCAGAACACCACTCTTTTGCGCTGTTCAGAGTGGGAATGAGGGAGCGGTGAGAATGCTACTCGGGTTGGACGAAGTCGACCCCGACAAACCAAATAACGATGGCCAAACACCACTCTGGTGTGCTGCTTTTCGTGGGTACGAAGGAATGGTAAAAACACTGCTCGGACTGCATGAGGTCAACCCCAACAAACCGGATGACGACGGCCGAACACCACTCGCTTGTGCAGCTGGGGGTGGGCACGGGGAAGTGGTAAAAATGCTGCTCGGACGGGGCGACGTCAATCCTGACAAACCAGATATTTACGGCCGAACACCCCTTAGTTGTGCTGCGGAGCGTGGGCGCGAGGGCGTGGTGAAAATGCTGCTCGGACGGCAAGAAGTCGACCCCAACAGACATGATAGTTTTGGCCGAACACCGCTCAGTTGTGCTGCCGTGCGTGGGCACGGGGATGTGGTAAAAACTCTACTCGGACGGCAAGATGTCAACCCCAACAAACCAGATGAGAGAGGCCGGACTCCACTCTGGTGGGCTCTCGAGTGTGGCCGTACGGCAGTGGTAGCGTTACTACAGCCTCCAGCATCTCCCACCACTTGCACAGCTTCAGGCAGGTGAGGCCTTGCCCTCCTTACCACCTCCGAATACGCATAACCTATGCGTCATGTCCGCCACCCCCTTCTCACCCCCGCCTAGCTTCCTCTGGCTGTTTGAAATGCTACCTTGTGGTAACTGCCCTCATTCCTCCCTTCTTGTGCATGCTGGCCAAGCCCACTTAGCTTAAATATTTTCCCCTGGTCGAAGGAAATTATACAAGATGGGAATGCGCACATCTATTACATGCTCGTCTCAACCTCCGTACAGGCCCTCCCATGTAGTTGAATCAGGATTTGTCAACTTCTGTTTCCAATCAGTTTGGTGTTAATGGGAGATTGTTTCTATTGTGTTGAGATAAGCCGGGGTGGCTTGGGATTTCCATCATATTATTTATCATAAATTATCATACTTTTATCACTGTTTTCTAGGTTTTACAGCATCATTCTCTAGTATCATACCCGGACAGTCCATAAAACCCGAGCCTTGCCCTGCCACTCGGCCCCTCAACCCCTTAATTACTCAGTCTTCTCCACACATGATAAAAATTATGATACTTCTTTAAGCAATTAATATCTAATCTTTCTCTTTGCTTGGCCGCCAGTAATGTTCCTCTTTTTATATCATATCATGCGTCAAGAAATGCAGCAAGGCCGGTTACCGTATCGTGGTAGAAATGTACAGAGTGAGCCAGAGGCAAACTTTCCAATTTGTCAAGTGTGATAGGCTTTCTGCAGGGTTTCTTCCTTTCCGATCTCTCCTACCCCTTGGCCGGCTAACGCTACCTTTCCGCGCATTTCATACGAGTGCGAGTACCACAAGTAGTACTGAGGGTTTAAAAGAAATAGAGAAATACTAATAGGGAAAGAAATATGAAGCGCAGGTATTTTCCGTTGGACGTGGACTATTTCCGGCTGCCCATCGCATATCCACTCTCCGCCAGAGTCCGAACAACAGCCCTGATCCCAACACGCAGAATGGAACTTCCCCGCATGCTTGACTATAATATCATAACAGCTGGTATTACATATCGAGCGTCGCTTGCGACAACACATCCAGCATCCCCTTTCAAAGACAGCCCCCATACACAACATACCGGTATGAAAATAACTCAGCCAGACATATCCCCGGTCACACCCTACTATCCCCTGCACGATACGGGAGCAAATGGATTGAAGAGACTGGAGATTTCGGCAATGACTCGACACATGTGAGCTTGGCATGATCGAATTTAAAAAAGGGTTTGGCATACGCTGGAAGCGTGCTGCTAGGATCCGTATGGTGCGTGGGGGATAAAGGGCAGCCTGTCTTTATTTGTCTAGTTTTTCATCCATCCATCGTGGATCCCATCGCTCACTCTTCTGTTTCCTGTGCTCAATTTAGTCGGTTATTAGTTTCCCGTCTATTTTTCCTTCCTTTTGTTGATAAAACACTTCTCCAGTTAGATATATTCATACAAGCCCTTCAGACTACAATCCTCTTTTGCTGCCATATCGTCAAGCCAAGTGTCCAAACCGCTGCCCGTAAACCCTACTAAAAACAAAAGGTATTCTCGCACCACAAAATTTAACGCACACTAGTAGCCCTCAACGGCATAGGAGTCTATGTTGCAGAGAGTGGTGATGGATTAAGTTTCCCAATGATGAGCGGATTTTAATCGTAAACCTGAAGAGATTAGGAGAGAGCGGTTGGGTTGGATGCAAAACGCAAAGGCCAGACTTTAGTAGCGGGTAAAAAGCATTTTGTGTAGACGGATACTGCTATGGAGGAGCCAACCTGGGCCCACGATATTCCCATCAGCGGCGCCGGGGTTCAGGGCACATTTAGAAAATCAGATTGGATTGTCTTTTCCTCCGATATTAGTCGTGAGTAACGCCCACACCTCCATTGACATCTAAAAGTAGGTGGTGTTTCGTACCGGCACGGCTGGCGGCGCCTTGGGAACTAAGGGTATATAGGTTGCCGTACTGTATCGTGGTGTTGCCATGCCAATTCACCCTTTAAATCCTAACAAAGAGGAGTGATGGTTTATGACGGCGATATAAACGATACGTCGATAGAGTGGTGAACTAAACGTGGGCTCAAGTATAGCAGTACGTACGAACGAAGTAAAAAATGGAGTCATGTCTTTTTTTTTTTTTTTGCACATACAGTACTACTGGTAATCATGGTAAATAATACTAGTATTGCTTATACTTTGCAGCACAGCAGACAGATATCTCTGCAGAGTTCCTATACCCCTGCAGGTAGGGCAGCATCCGCAAAGTTCTCGTATGATACACTTCCTGGTACCCCAGGCCCGGGGAAACGCTTTTCCAACCCCCCTATGATACTCGCATCAGTCGGGAGGTCTAGTTGTGGTAGAGTTTCACGCTATACCTATAGACACATCTGAGAACAGTCAGCTTAAAATAATTTCGTGTTTTCTCATTGTTTATTGGCACAGTTCTTGAGGTACAAGGGGGCGTAAGAGAACTTTGCGGATGCGGCTGTACTACTTAAGTTACCCTTGGAAATGTTTTACTTCCCCTCTCTTACTATCATTCGGTAAGAAACAAATCGTACTAAATTTTTACCGTGTCCCTAGAACTTATATCCGAGAATAGTTATCTAAAAAGCCCCTGCTCTACCGTTGTTAATAGGTGTTGTTCTTGGGGTACTGTTTATGATACTATGGCAACATTACCGACGCGGCTGCTTTCGGATTTGTTCACCGGATATTTACTCTGCTGCCTCGGGCTGTCAGATTAGTGGAGAATCTTGGGTCCTGAATTGTCTGGGTAAACTGGGCCACACTGTAGGTATTTCGTTCATAGCGGCCCAAGCTTTGTGCAATAACTGACAGTACGAGTACGGGAAAGTAGTGTTGAATCTCGTACTACTGAAGGGGTAGGCGCGGGCACAGTGTTGACACAAATTTGGGGAAATTTAGTGGACGATCCACCGGTGTCTATGAGGTTACACGAAACCCTCACTTTTCATCAGGCCCCGGGAATTCCAGTACGAGTATATTACCATTCCGGTGCAGCTCGCCAAGCGACTCTATCATCCATCATTTACAACACCCCAAGCCGCAAAGAAACCGAAAATGTCACAATCCCCCAGTAATAATATCAACTCTTCCAACGGGTCGTACAAAACACCACTCTGGTATGCTGCTAATAATGGGCACGAGGAAGTGGTGAAAATGCTGCTAGGGCGGCGGGATATCAGCCCCGAGAAACCAGATCGCAGCGGCCACACACCACTCTGGTATGCTGCTCACAATGGGCACGAGGGGGTGGTGGATGCGCTACTCGGACGGGACGAAGTCAAGCCCGGTAGATCGGACCGGTTAGGCCTAACTCCACTTCATCTTGCTGCTATGAGAGGGTGCGAGGGAGTGGTGAAAATACTACTCGGACGGGACGACGTCAACCCCGACGAACCAGATAACCACGGCCAAACACCCCTCATCTGCGCTGCTCAGGGTGGGCACGAAGGGGTGGTGCAAACACTACTCGAACGGGACGACGTTAACCCCGACAAGCCAGGTAACGACGGCCGGACACCGCTCCATTGCGCTGCTTCCAGTGGGCACGAGGGAGTGGTGAAGATTCTACTCGGGCGGGACGACGTCAACCCCGACAAACCAGATGATTACGGCCGCACACCACTCAGCTATGCTGCTGCGAGTGTACGAGGGGGAGTGGTAAAAATATTGCTCGGACGGCACGAGGTCAACCCCGACAAACAAGATAACCGCGGTCGAACACCACTCCTTTGCACTGTTGAGAGTGGGTGCTTGGAAGTGGTGATCATTCTACTCGGACGAGACGACGTCAGTGTCGAAAAACCAGATAACAACGGCCAAACACCCGTATCTTATGCTAATAAGAATGGATACAATGAAGTGGTGAAAATTCTACTCGGACGGCAAGATGTCAGCCCCGAAAAACCACAAGCGGGTGGCCGAACACCAGTCTGGTAGGCTCTCAAGCGTGGACATGCGGGAGTGGTAATGTTACTATCTGTCAGGCAGATTATGTACGAGTACAGTACATCTCGGTCAATGCAACGGGTGACTCGGCATAAAATTTCCTGCCAAGGTTCAAATTACCGTGAGAACTGGAATAATTGGATCATGTGCTAGGACATTGGAGTTTCCTCTCCAGTAAGGTTTGGGGTTTTCACTTATTTTTATTTGTCTTGGAAAGCGGGCCTTTTCGGTCCGTTTTTCACCCCTTTTCTAGAGAAGGACATTTTGGACTACATAACACATGGTCCGATCCTTCGAATTCTTATAGTTGGATCACAGTTGAATTATTTTTATTATTTTTATTCCGGTCTTATTAGGTTTGAAAGTTCTGTGTGGACAGAAATTTAGGTGGGGAGGAAAGTAAAACAAAGCATGCAACATTCTCCGTTTATAATCATTAAAAAATTCAATCTCCCCATCTCTTTAGCAATTTTTTTGTGATAAGAATATATCTAAATTGGGCTCTGTTGTGTAGGCCACAAAAATTGCAATATTGTGTGATTGCAATTTTTCTCACCAGTGTCATTGGGCAAAGGCAAAACCAATGATATCTGTGGCATGTCCTATATGAAAGGTAGAAATAATTACGGTTGCCCACCTCCCCCCAGCTCCAGGGTGGGGGCCATTCGGATATTACGGAGAGTGAAAATATACAGTGCAAGTACTTCTGGCACTCACGAATAGTGGCACAAGAGCTAACTGTTTTCTAAAATATAGTGGCGATTGGCTTCTACCGCCGGCACTCCTAGTGAGATAAAGGCTTGCACACCAGAGCCCAAATCCCACGAGGGCGGCGCAACCTAAAGCAGCAAAGGGAGTGGTTTTGACAGCGAGGTCCGTGTTGGACACGATCAGGCCATGCTCGAGCAGGACCCCAGTGAGCTGTCGATTTTCCCGAGTTCGCACGACCATGATCAATCACTCTATCTTTATAGGTTCGTCTCGGCAATCATGTGATATCACCAATTAGTATAAAAACTGTCTGTCATATGATACTCCCCGCACTTGGTATTCTCCACGGGGCTCTCTATTGTTAATTCCTCGGCGCACTTCCCCATGGGACTTGCATTTTAGAAATGGCCTCAGTTTTGTCACCTCGGAAAATAGCCGGAAACGATATCCGACTCTCCAAGCGTACGGAATAGCACCAATTACTGTACTCCGGCTCGTTAGTCCCGGAGGAATTGCATTTAGTAGAATTGGCTTTATTAGCCAAAGTGTTGATGGTCGGAAACTGAATCGGACAGGGCGCTGAGGCCTTCCATCACATTTTTACATGAGGGCAACTCTAGTTGAGAAAAAAATGATCGAAATCTACTATACTCGATCGGGGGATACCAACTTGCTTCACCGTCCGAGCATGAGATCCTCTCGATCAGGTTATGAACGGACGTATACCCCCCATGATCGGTTCGGGCCTGCTGGTGCCCATCGCTACGGTCGGCTACCTGGGTGCCGCTCGGCATGCTCAGGTTGCCATTTCATGGTTCAGGCAAATATTTCGGAGATGTGCTTTGGGCTAATGCGTCTACCGGAGAGAACGATTTTGAAAGCGCGCCATGTCAAAGTGGCTGCACGCAGGCTACGAACAGAGGGACTATTTGTGAAGAATTTCCCTCATTTTATTGCTGGGAGAGTGCTCAAGGGAATGAAGGCATTCTAGGAAGATAGTGGACATGTGTGGTGATGGTGGAAAGATATAAGGACTCCATGGTTGCCGTTCATACATACTCCTGTCTGCAGTTTAGTTAAAGAACGAGAGTTGAATGAGAAAGAGGGGATTTCCCCACTTACCTCAAAGCCGTGCGCGGGCGATCTGAGTCCTATTTTAGTTGCTTTAATTGCCGTAGTATAAAATGCTGTTCGAAAAATTCCGAAAGTAGTTGTATGTGAAAACAACTGATGCTGTATAGTGTGTTTCGGCCGTAAGATACCATGCCGGAAAACGGTATCTCGCACGGCTCAATTCGATGTAGCGCGATAGTGTCTTATACCATAAGAGTTCGTGCTGTAGATAGTAGTAAAAACTTTTAAGTGTTTATAATGAGCGGATTTCTAATCGTTGGCCTCCAGACGTTCGAAAATGGTCAGCTATAGGACATGAAGACGACGTTTTGGTAGCATATAAAGAGGATTATGTGCTTGAGGGCTCTTGTGCGGAGGAGGTGGAATGGGTCCGCGACATTCCCATCAGCAATGCCCGGGGTTAACTGTGTATTTAAATACTTGGGCTTTGTTTTTCTCTTCTGTAAGAGGTTCGTAATCTCCCCCCTTAAGTCTCCATTGGGATGTAAAGTAGTTCTTTTTTTCATACCGGTCCGGCTAACTGCGCTTTGTGAGCCCACGGTAAGTTGCTATACTGCACCGTATCGTATTCTATGTAAACTTTGGGTTCGAAACCTAAACTTGGATCAGCTGTGGTATGTGATAGTGTTTTAAAATCCACCTGGAAAGGATGGTGATAACTAAGCCACTTACCTAGAGATAATACAGTAGAGATCAAGTGTAGCGGTGTATATGAACATATTGAACCAGAGTTAAGTCTTTTTTGCGCATACTATACTAATCCTAGCAGCGTCGTTTATTTTCCGGAGAATAGCATACAGCTACCTTTCCACCGAGTTACCATACCCCTCCAAGAACTTATTGCATTTGGAAAGTTTTCGCTAACCCTCGCCTTCTATCATCTAGTAAGAAATTGTGATAAACGTTTACAGTGTCCCTAGAGCCAAATATCCCCCAGAACAGATATCTTGGAGGCTCTTTTTCCGTTGCTGTTGATAGGTATTGTTCTTGGGGTACTGTACTTGGAGAACACTACTGACATGACTTCATTGAGAGTGTTGTCCACATGACCATTTCTTTCAGAGTTGTTCACGGGCGATTTATTCTGCCCTCTTGGGTTGCTAACTCAGTGGGAATATTGGATCCTGAATTATCCAGGCATGTTGAGCCGCACGGCAGGTTTTCGAGGGTATTTGTTCATCGCGGCGCAAGATTTGTGTAAATTTAATACATGATGTTACCGGTAGCAGGGTAGCACTGTAAGGGGTGTGGAATCTGGCGCTACTAATGCGGTAGGCAGAGTGTCGGCGCAAATTCGGGAGTGATTGATTGGGTAAATCCTGTGGTGTCCGAGAGGTTACACAAAACCCCTCCCTTTTCTTCGGGCCATGGAATTCTAATAGCCGACCGACTCTATCATCCGTCTTCTACAATATCCTAAGCAGCAAAAAACGGAGAATGTCTCAACCTCCCAGTAGCGAATTCAACTCGTCTGGCCGGTCCTATCTAACACCACTCTGGTATGCTGCTTGGAGTGGGCACGAGGAAGTGGTGAAAATGCTGCTTGGACGGCGAGACGTCAACCCCGAGAAGCCAGATCCGAACGGCCGCACCCCACTCTGGTGGGCTGCTTTCTGTGGGCGCGAAGGAGTTGTAAAAACACTACTCGAACGGGACGATGTCAACCCCCACAAACCAGATAACCACGGTCAAACACCACTCGGTTGTACTGCTCAGAATGGGATGGAGGGAATAATGAAAATACTGCTTGGACGGGACGACGTTAACCCCGAAACATCAGACATTCACGGCCGAACACCACTCAGCTATGCTGCTGGGAGTACCCACGAGGGTGTGGTGAAAATACTGCTCGGACGGCGGGAAGTCGACCCAAACCAGCCAGACGACTACGGCCGAACCCCAATCTTTTATGCTGCCGGGAGTGGGTGCGAGGAAGTGGTGAGCTTACTACTTGGACGGGACGTCAGTCCCAACAAACCTGATGACGACGGCCGAACACCCCTCTGTCGTGCTGCCATGTATGGATACGAGAAAGTGGTTAAAATGCTGCTAGGACGGCAAGGTGTCTGCCCCGACGAACCAGATGGAAGTGGCCGAACACCACTCTCGTGGGCTCTCGAATATGGCCATGCAGAAGTAATAGCGTTACTACAGCCTCCAGAATCTCCCACTCCTAGCACAGCCTAAAGCCGGAGAGGCATCACCCTCCTTACCACCTCCGAATGCACATGACCTATGTGTCATGCCCGCAAGGACCGCAACAACTCAATAAACATGTCTACCCCATCGTCTCCCCCCCCCCAGCCCAGTTTCCTCCTGCTATTTAAAATACCGCTTCCTGGGAACTACCCTATCACTCTCCGTCAGTATTCCGGCACTAGGTGGCTCAGCTTAAATATTTTTCTTTGGTCGAAGGAAATCACATGCAATAAGAGCACACTTAGTTATTTCATACCCGCCCAAACTTCTGCTCCGATTTTCTTATGTATATCAGCCGAGTCAGGATTTGCCGACTTCTGTTCCCCATCCGAAGTTTGGTGTTGGCAGGGGACTGTTCCTATTTTGAGATAAGCTAGAATGACTCGAAATTTCCATCATAATAGCAATATTATTCCTAAATATTATCATACCTTTATTGTTTCCTAGTTGTATCATACCCTACAGTACTGGTTCTAGAATAGAACAGCAGAGTACTAGTACAGCACTGCTGGCTGCATAAATGGACTCGTCACGGGAGACGTTTACATTTACACCTAAACACACCTGTTTACTCATCATGGATTCCATGGCATTCTATCATACACACAACTTTTGTATCATACTTAAAAAGTGGTTGTGGGGCTCATCGTGGAAACGGAGAAGACAGAATTGGAAAGCGTGGAGACGGAGAACAAACACGGGATATTGATTTTCAGTCCCTTGGTTGTCCGGTCTTCTTACATTCGGGCATCCTCTCATCAGATAAAAATGTAAATCCAAACAATTACTCTTGTTGCACACACCCCTTTTCAGCCCGCTGCCGGGAGATCTCGAGAGGTTATTCACTGGTGTAGATTTCCAACCACCCAAAAGAACGTCCGACTCGGAGAGGGGTCAATAGTGCTCACCACTTCGTTTGGTATCATATCAAAGCTTGATACTCCATAACCCTAACCCTGCCCTTCTACACGACCCCTTAAAACTTTACTTCTCTACGCATGATAAAAGCTATGATACCATACCTTTTTAAGCGATTGGAGGCCAACATTTCTCTCCGTTTAGCCGCTGATCGTGTTCCTCCTTTTACATATAGCATCAAGAAATATAGCAAAGAAGGAGGACCATTATCGATAGGTCTATGGCTTAAACAAAGCGAGATGGGCAGGGGAATATGAGGCTTCCGACAGCCACAGAGTGCCGCCCCAATATCCGGAGCGGGAGCAATTACCATGTCTACCCCATGCCTTCTCATCTTCCCCACTTCGCCCTTTAGGGTAAGGACTTTCTGTTTTTTTTCCTCCCATTATTCCATGGGATTCATATACGAATCTTGTGTTGGCGGCCTTAATTGGGTTCCGAAAATACATTCGTAGCCTTAAAGCTGATATCTTAGTAGCAGTTTTCTGTACGATGGTGAGGCGTTGTGATGTGTTAGATACCGGTAGCGGTGGGTTGTGGGCTGTCCGGGTATCAAGCTAACCGGTGAGTATATAATTTTGGGGGGAATTTGTAATTCACCTAATAGCCGGTTACTCTCCTATTTCACTGTCGCTCATAGTCGGGCAAAGTAAGTGTGACGTCAAAGCAAGTGTGATGCTCCAGCTTTGTTTTTTTTGGCCCAACAGGCCTACTCAGTACCTACTATTAACTACATACATCAATTTCTGTCATAGCTACAATATCTCAGTTCAAGGCCAGAAAATCAGCATTTCTTACAATTGAATCAGCTGATAGGTATGGGGAATCTGAATCTGATTCACTAATCAAATCCTCACCAAAATCTCCTCCAATCTCATCTTCTATCTCATAAATCCTTGTATGTGCCTCTCCTATCCTTGCTCCTCTCTAAGAAATCTTCTCATCTTCAGCTTCATTGCCAACTACTTGTAATTGTGGATCTATTATACCAATTACTGAACTTGGTATTGTCTCAAGCAGTAATAGAACTTGTAATAAATCAGGTGGTGGCCACAGGGACTTAAGGTTTTCTGTACTATAACTCTTCAGCAGATCAGAAATTAGAATTGCCAGCTCTATTAGAACATTTCCAATCTGACTACAAATATTCTCTACTTTCTTTTTCCTTTCTTTCTCAGCCTTGTAAGAATTAATACTATAATGATTTAATGCTATCTTCTCTTGTTGACAGTAACCTGAATATTCCTCCTGGCTCTTTTGATTGCTACAGCTTTTTCTTCTTCTTCCTTTTCCTTTTCTCAAGTCTTACTGCATCTATGGTAACAATCCTTCCTTTTTGAATTACTCAATAGGAATTTATTTTACTCTTTTGATTCTCCTGAATTTGGGTTTGAATAGTAAATACTTTATCATTGAAGGTCTCTGCTGCAGTACTGGTCTACTCAATTGACTCCTGCTCTAGCCATGCTATTGCATGATTCAACCACTCCTTCTGTTCACTGATTGAGACTTTGATAGGATCTGATATTGAAATTTGATAAATAGGTCATAATATTATTAGGATTGTATTAGTATTTAAAGATGTTTGAAGATGACAAGGATGTATCAATATACAGAGACTGAAAATTTTCGTTTCTTCTGACTATTTAAACATGTAATAAACTATTCAAAATACAATAATATAAGAGAAATAAAAATGGAAAAATGGAAAAATGGAAAAAATGGAAAAAAAATAAAAGCTGGAGCATCACACTTGCTTTAGCCTCACACTTACTTTGCCCGTCTATAAGCGACAGCGAAATAGGAGGATAACCGGCTATTATCTTTTTGTTCTTCTATAATTATCCCCCCCCCCTCTCCTCATCCCTAATGTAAAGGCCGGAGGATTGATTAAGCGATATTAATACCACCACCATAGCGGTGCTCTACGCATACCCACAGGACGAGAACATATGACTGCCAAAGCGCGATCTTAAATCTATGTTGATTTTGGTTCATACGTTAGAAACAATGGGCGACTTGAAATACCAAAGGAGAAACACGGTTATATGACGAGAGCTGCCCAATGTCTAGAGGATGGTGTTCTGTTCGAATTGTACATTATAAGAGTATCACAAAGATGGCTTCTTGCAGACATTCGGAAAAGGATTTCCTCTATTTTAGCTAGCTATATCTCCAGACTGCCAAAGTCTTGCTGAAAAGACTGTTCTATCGTGCCAGTCCAGCGTCGACAGAGTACGGTGGTTAAACATTTTTTTAAAAACAAAAAATAATGTCCTGTTCCATGAATACAGAATCTCTCCCAGATTGCTTTCAGGTAACAAAACAAATTCGAGAAAGACCGGTCTTGCGCATGATCCACTGTAAATTCTATTTTTAGGACTCGAGGGCCCGTTACTATATCGCGGTAGAAATGTAAATGGTGAGTTAGACGCAAAAACTTTACAATTCGTCAAGTATGATAGCCTTTCTGCCGGGCTACTTCCTCTCCAATACCCTTGGCTAGTTAACGCTCTCGTTTCGCGCATACCATGGGTACTGGCAACCACAGGTAGTAGCGCTGGCAGTTCACGAGTAATATAAATTTTGAAATACTAACAGAGACAGAAATATAAAGCGCAGGTATTATATTTCTAACACTTGTGAAAAAACGTGCAAAAAGCAATTGGCTGTCAACAAGACCCTGGTTGCGATCGGTTTCCCCCGACCTCATGGTTTGATGGAGATTATTCTTATAAGCCACTAACTTACCCTACACGTGCGAGTTTGTTTGTAGGTGGGATTGGGTGGATTTCCGCACTTTTGGGTTTGGCTCAATAAGGAAAATCACGACGGCAAAGAGAATATAGCATGGAGTATTTCAGCTGTGGGGTTGGCTCCCATTCTATCATACGAGTGCTGTAGCACCTGCACAGAGAGCGGCTTTGAAGGGTATTGCTTAGCTTACACTAGCGTAGCTCTCCCAGTCTGCACACCCTCCGCTCGGTCTCCTTAATGAGCTCCGAGGGTTTTATATTGGAAGAGGAAATCAGCAGATATCATACTTTACGCGTACTGTACCCGGCATAGGGAGCTCCAGTGTTAGGGTTGGATTAAATGAAGGCGCTCAGATGTGCACGAATGCTTTACCCCCTTGTGTTGAGGCACGTTATGAGGCCGCGCGCTCGTAAGAAGTGCCCGGCCCAAATGCGCGATATCCATGCTGAAGGTTCTAGATGGGTTCCGGAGCGTGGAGCTGATCAAGAAAGTTTCGGGAGTCTGACGGATAGGTCAGGAGTGTTATGGACGTTTAGAGATTTACAAAAGAGATTCTCCAGACATGTCTTTCCTTTGTTATCACTAGAACGTACAGAGGAACAAGGGCCTACGGAGAGACATAGAGGTATGTGTAGTAATTTATGCAAGTATCGCAATCCGTTGGTTACGTTTTGTTTATACATGTGCCTTTACCAGTAGCTCAGAGAGATGGCGCGTGGACGAGCCAAGGGAAGGAAGCTGTTCTACCATACCTCCCTTAACTTTCCGTGCCCAGGTTCCAAGAAGATCCTCTCGTTCTACCGTCTACCGCCGCGCAACCAATCTCCTAACTTTATCCGCCCTTAATAATCCCTACTTGCACCCCAGGCGCATAACTAGTTAGTTTCTCCAATTTATACAGTATCCTACGCCAACTTGTCAAGAGTGATCTAACGGCATACCGCGCTGTGGAGAATCGGTTTCCCAGTGAGTCGGGAGGTATATTCTATCCCGCAACAGCTTCCTCTTGACCACCCTTATCTCTTTTGTTTTATTGACATTCGGTCGGAAACGTTGGTCGGGCGTCACGATCCATGTAATCACCACAGCTATGTAAGGGAAATATAGCCGCGTCTGGGGCATCAGTGTTCGAATAATGCAGTGCCTCTGGGTATGGCGAACGGCTGATACCATACCAGAGCTTCCAGCTGTAAGCTGCCATACCGGAAAATTTCTATTCCACACTACAAAGTGACAGTGTCTCGCGCAATAGGAGTTTGTGCGGCAGAAAGAGCGGATTGATTAAGTCTCCCTCAATGGCAAGTGGATTTCCGTAGATTGTGTCTAACACCCCCGTTACATCTCTATTGAGATCAGAAGTGAATTTTTATATGATACTGGCTTGGCTAGTGGCGTCTTGTATGTTACGGTGAGTTATGATACCCTATTCCACTGTATCATCTCTATTTAGGAAACCGCTCGATCCTTAAACTCAAAAGAGCGATGATCTATGACCTGATTATAAAACAAATGAGGGAAGAAGTTGGGGATAACTATCATACCGGCAAGTTGAATTTAAGCTCTACTCGGAATGTGCCGGTAAAAATATATTGCAATAAAGGTTCAAAATGGCATATATGCTATGATAATAAAAAATATTTCCGATGCAAAAAAAAAGTAGACGTGTTTGGCCAATATTCTACAACTACGGGGGGGAAAGGACAACAGCCACAAGGTTTGTGGAGGGTACTGTACCGTAGGTGCCAATAATAACCTGGGTATCATTTTTTTTTGAAAAGTTTTACCCACACCTTGCTCGCGAAAGTAGCTGTTAATTTATATCATAACTGATTTTTGTGCTATGGCAACTGTGAGCTTAGCTCTGTATCAACATTCTGAAGCACTTAGCTCTGTATTAGGATGCTTTAAATTAGATGGTCATACCACGGAAGTTTTTCGACTGCTAAATTCCTAAGGCTTGATGTACTTGTATATGTACGAAGCTAGCCGATGCCACCGCAGGCGTCCAAAGGTGTTCATTTATCTCAGTGGAAGATTTGTGTCAGATCGAAGAGAACTGGTAGCAGAAGGTAGGTGTGGCGTTGCTTGTTTCCAATACGGCAAGCTGCACGAAGAGGGTTGTGGCGCAAATTTGGTGGAGATTGATTGGATAGTGTAAAGGCATGCATCCATGAGGCTCCACAAAAGACGTCGCTTTTCTTCAGCTCTCAGGAATTACAGTAGTCGACGAACACCATCACCATCATACGTCGTCTGCAATACCCTAAGCAGAAAAAAACAGAAAATGTCCCAGCCATTAAACAGTAATATCAACTCCTTTGGCATGGGCCAAACACCGCTCTGGTATGCTGCTAAGAACGGACACGAGGAAGTGGTCAGAATACTGCTCGGACGTCGAGATGTCAACCCCAACGAGCCAGATTGGTTCGGCCGCACGCCACTCTGGTATGCTGCTCAAGGTGGCCATGGGGAAGTGGTGCATGCGTTACTCGGACGGGACGAAGTCAAGCCCGGCAAATCAGATCGGTTCGGCCTAACTCCACTCCATTTTGCTTCTATGAATGGACACGAGGCAGCGGTGAAGATATTACTCGAACAGACCGGGGTCAACCCTGACAAACCAGATGACCGCGGCCAAACACCACTTTTTTATGCTGCCTCGCGTGGGCGTGAGGGTGCGGCGAGAATACTAGTCGGACGGGATGATGTTAACCCTAACAAAGAGAATAACGGCGGCCAAACGCCTCTCCTCTGGGCTGCTCTCTGTGGGCACGAAAGAGTGGTAAAAACGCTACTCGGACGGGGCGACGTCAACCCCGACAAGCCAGATAACGACGGCCAAACGCCACTCCATGGTGCTGCTTGCAATGGGCACGAAGGAGTGGTAAAAATGCTGCTCGGACGGGATGACGTCAACCCCGACAAACTAGACGACCACGACCGAACACCACTAAGCTATGCTGCTGAGAGTGCAGAGGACGAAGTGGTGAAAGTACTGCTCGGGCGGCATGAGGTCAACCCCAACAAACCAGATAAGGGCGGCCGAACACCGCTCCTTTATGCTGCTGAGCGTGGGTGCGGTGAAGTGGCAAGCATACTACTTCAACGGGACGACGTCGATCCCGAAAAACCAGATAATGACGGCCAAACGCCACTGTGCTGTGCTGTTAAGAATGGATATGAGGAAGTGGTGAAACTGCTGCTCGGACGGCAAGGTGTCTGCCCCGACGAACCAGATGGGAGTGGCCGAACACCACTCTCGTGGGCTCTCGAGTATGGCCATGCAGAAGTGATAGCGTTACTACAGCCTCCAGAATCTCCCACCCCTAGCACAACCTAAAACGGCGAGGCATCACCCTCCTTACCACCTCCGAATACGCCTGACCTATGTGTTATGTCCGCAAGGACTCCAACAACCCCACAAACCTCTATCCCCCCCGCCATTGCCTCCCTCCTCCTGTGTATGTTGGCCATACAAACCCCGCTTAAATATTTTCCTTTGGTCGAGGGAAATCATACACGATGGTAATTCTCATATTCATTATATACCCGCCTAAACCTCGTATGAATTTTCTTATGTAGTCGAGTTAGGACTTCTCAGCTCCCGTTTCTTATCAAAAGTTTGGGGTTGTTGGGAGATTGTTCCTATATATATATAAACCGGGGTGGCTCGAAATTCCCATCATAGTAGTGGTGATATTGTTATGTTTTTTGTCATACTTTTATTTTTGTTTCCCTCATTCTACGGTGGGTTACGGTGCTCATTGGCTCATCAATGATAGCATCTTGATTGTCCATACCCCTAACCCTGCCCTTCCACCGGACCGCTTAAAACCTCAATTATTCATGCTTCTCTTCACATGATAAAAGCTACCCTTTTAAGGAATTAATCCTAATCTTTCCCTTCATTTTGTAGGATTTAGTGAGAGGTGGATAGTGAATAGTGGTTGTTCGCGGAAGTTCCCCCGTTTCAGAGCTACCGTATGAAAATTTGTGGAAACGATTCTCTGCGCACGTCTTTCTTTTTTTATCACTGGGGGATGCATGGAAATGGTGGTATGCATCGAGGAAGACTGATATGCGTAGTGATCCGTAATGGGATCAGGATGGTTGAATTGTGCCTGATCTATACTCCTGCCTTTCCCGTCAGTTTGGTCTAGGGAAACCAGGTCGGTGATTTCCCTTCTTACCAAAACACATCCCGTAACGGTCAAGTCCCATTCTATTCCGCTCACTCCGCCGCTACAATCTTTAGTTGTTATTATCCAGTGCGTTTAGCCGCCGTTTGTGCTCATCATGCGTCGAGAAATGCAGAAAGGAAGGTGGACCATTACCGATTGGAATATGGTTATAGAAAGAGAAATAAGCAACCCTTAGCAATTTAATAGGCAAAACAATTCCATGCTGCCCTCGAAGGAATAGAGGAAGGGACATGAGGGCTTTCTACTGTCATGGAGAGCCATCTTAGCATCCGGGATGGGAATAGCTATCAAGCGTAATTTATGTCTTCTTATCTTTTACCTTCTCCCTTAGGGTAAAGACTTTCATTTTTTCATGGGACTTATAAACGAAGCTTGGCGTTTAACGGCCCTAACTTGGTCCTGAAACAGCTTTAAAGCTGATACTTCCGTAGTAACATAGTAGCCCCCCCGCACGAGATTAGTGTCATGAGTTGTATTATTTGTAATGATAGAACGCACTGGGTTAGGGTTGTTGGCCATCCTGGTATCAAACTTGCTGTCATTATGAGCAAAATCCTCCTTGCACCATTGATGTACGGTATCACACCTCAGTTATTTTTTCCATAATCCTTTTCTCCCCCTCCCCATCCCTCTAATATGTTATCACAGCACTCCCCCATGTGTGTGCAGTACTACAATGAGCCGGAACCATCGTTGCGATTACTCACTTCCAAATTTATGTTAATTTTGAGAAGCGATTGATGATTTGAAATGTTAAGGGAGAAATATAGCTATAGGGAGGAAGTCGGCCGAGGTCTGGTGTATGGTATTGAGTTCGGATCCTACATCAGAAAGTTATCACAATAGATTGCTTCCTGCACATTTCGTGTCTCCTTATTTTTTTTCTTCGCACAATTCCTCTTTTTCACCTCACCTCTTAAATCGGAGACGCGGGGAGTATTTAGATATTATGGAGAAAAAGAATATAAAGTGCAGGTGCAGTGCTTCTGGTACTTGTGACAGCGATACAAGAGATGGCTCTTATCCAAGATGTTGCAGTGATTGGCTTCCACTCCGGTATTCCTAGCAAGGTTAACGGCTAGCACACCCGAATTCAAATCCGACGACGACAATGCAACCTATAGCAATTAAGGGAGCGTTTTTGGCAGTGAAGCCCGTCGCCTCTCAAAGAGGAGAGTGGTTTAGAAAACCACACACCAATCCATAACTTTAACCTCCTGTTTTTGACAAGTTATTTCCCTCCATTGATATCTCGGGCTTGCCACGGGTTTGGTAGTATCCATGTTATCACTCTCACCGGTAGCATTGCCATGGTTTAGAAATGGTCGTGTCCACATGCCATTCCCTTTGAAGGTGAGGTTGCGGAGTATCCAAACTTTCTCACCTTGCCCATTTAAAGAAAATCAATACAGCAAGGGCATCTTCAACTGTGAAATAAATTACATTCTACCAATGCCATGTCGCCGACTTGAACAACCCGCTATTTAGCCAAAAAATATGTAGATATTTCGGTGCAGACCAGCTATCATACATGGAGTATGATTTTGAGGAGCAGTACCCAGGGTACGCTGGCGTACGTCCCCCCCAGTCCGCCCATACTCAGCTTAGTCACCTGAATCCGCTGCTATGGTTGCATATCTAAACATGCCTTTTTATAATCTCTTCCCCCGTTTGTAACTAGTGCGTGGCATATATTCTTCACAACTAGACAGAGGGAACCCTGCCATGTCCGGGACATTATTGCGCGAGCAAACGTCGTACGTCACCGTGCTATGGACAATTGATGCCGTATCATAAGTCACAGGTGTAAGCTATCATACTGTAAAAAACTGTATCCCTCACCATAAAATTTGATTTCTGGTGGTAGCGTCTTATGCTATAGGAGTCCCTATCGCAGAAATAGCTGATAAGTTAAGTCTTTTCTCCACAAGCGGATTTTGGATCCACAACTTGCAGAGACCCGGGGGTGGTTGGACAAAACACATAAACATGGGGTTCTGGTAGCATGTAAAGGGTGGTATGTGTAAGGGGATACTGCCGTGGATGAGTCAGTTTGGATTCACGACGTTCTTATTTGCGATACCAGGGGTTGATTGCGAATTTAGGAATACTTGATTTACATTATCTTCTCCCCCCCCCAGATCTGTATTAAGATCTAAGGTTTTTTTTTCATACCGGCTCGGTTAGTGGCGTCTTGTGAGTTTTTACCGTGAGTTATCCTATTGTATTATATCGCCTCTATGTAGACTTACCGGTCGATCCCTAACCTTAGAAGGGTGGCGGTCTGTGACCCCATAATAGCGCCCAAGTGCCTCAGTACACGTGGACAGACTGAAGCGGAGTACAGTACCTCGTTTTGCACGTATTGCAGTAGTCAGAAATTTTGTTTCCAGTGCGGTGGTAAATCTTGGATCTTCAGTTATCCTAGGCCTCACAGGAGACTCTTCATGAGTATATTCAATGACTCTTTGAGCTACCACTCAGGTTAGGTGTTGGATTATATTGGGTTTGAACCAACCCATATCCCCACCCTTAGAGAGATGGAGGGGCCTTGGTAAATGTAGCAACCCACCGTGACACCGCACCGCACCGTGCCGTACAAGTACCATACGAGTGCCAAGACTGTACCCGGAGGTCTTGCTGAATACCAAAAAACAAGGTCCCTATCTTCACAGCGCCCGGTACGAAGGTTACGGGAAGAGCTTTCGGTCTGTATCGGCATTGCGAAGAACTGTACAGCGACTCTTTGAAGTTTTTCGACCGAAAAACCCACAAGGTTTGATGGACTTGTGTATGTGCGAAGCCGATTCCACCGCAGCTTTGTGCTAGGTCGAAGAGTAGCGCAAGGCAGGATTGACGTTCTTGTTACCAATCCGGGCACAGGGAGAGCATTGTGGCGCAAATTAGGTGAAAGTTAATTGGGTGGTCCAGGGGCATCCCTGGAATTCTACAGGCGACCCCGCTGTTCTGCAGCTCCTAGGAATTGTAGTAGTCGACTAACTCCATCATCCATCACCAATACCCTAAATATCAACAAACAGAAAATGGCCCCACGGTTCCACAACAATGTCATCCCCTTTGGCACGCCCCGCCGAACACCACTTCAGTATGCTGTTATGAATGGGCACGAGGATGTGGTCCAACTACTACTTGGACGGCGAGATGTGAACCCCGATAAACCGGACCTGTTTGGCCAAACTCCACTCCATTTTGCTGCTGAGAACGGGTACGAGAGAGTTGTGAAAATGCTACTCGGACGGGCCGAGGTCAACCCCGACAAGCCAGGTAACTGGGGCCAAACACCTCTCTTCCGCGCTGCTATGCATGGGCACGAGGAAGTGATGAGAATACTACTCGGACGAAGTGAGGTCAACCCTGACAAACCAGATAGCAACGGCAACACCCCACTTTTTATGGCCGCCTGGTACGGGAGAGAGGGAGCAGTAAGAATGCTACTCGGACGCGACGACGTCAACCCCGAAAACCCCGATAAGAACGGCCGAACCGCACTCTGTGGTGCTGTGGAGAACTCGCAGGAGGAAGTGGTGAAAATACTGCTCGGACGGGACGACGTCAACCCCAACGAACCCGATGATTTTGACCGGACACCACTCAGTCATGCTGCTGATAGTGGGCACGAAGGTATGGTGAAAATATTACTCGGACGGCGTGAGGTCGACCCCAACAAACCAGATAAAACCGGCCAAACACCACTGTGTTATGCTGCTCAGGCTGGGGATGAGCGAGCGGTGAAACTACTGCTCGGACGGGGCGACGTCAACCCCGACGAACCAGATGAATTCGGCCGGACACCACTCAGCTACGCTGCTGAGAACGGGAACGGGGAAGTGGTGAAAATGCTGCTCGGACGGCAAGACGTCAACCCCAACAAACCAGATGGGGCCGGTCGAATACCGCTCTGGTGGGCTGTCGCGTGTGGTCGTGCAAGAGTAATAGCCTTGCTACAGCCTCCAGAATCCCCCACCCTTAGCACAGCCAGAGCGAAGTGGCATCTCTCTTAAAAGCACCCCCGAATACGCATAGCCTATGTGTCATGTCCGCAAGGACCCCAACAGCTCCATAAATATATCCATTTCCAGCATTACCTCCCTCCTCCCGCTTCCGCTTAGTTTCCCCCTGCAGCCTTGTGGTAGCTGCTCTTGATTAATGATCAATCAGCTTCTGTTTCTAATCTAGAGTTCGGTGTTAGTGGGGGGTTATTTCTACTGTATTTTGATATGTCCGTATGGCTTGAAATTTCCATCATATTTCATTCACCTTCGTTACTGCTTCTAGTTGTACATTCTCTTTGCACGTTCTGTCTTGATTATTTTTTCTACAACTATTTTCTTTACCTCCCCTCTAAGGCAGGGGACCTCGGGACCGTTTTGATATCACATAGAAATCATAAAAAAAGTGCCAGCACCCCCGGCACTCGTGAAAAGCGACACAAGTGCTAGTGATCTAACGTATAGCGGTGGTTGGCTGCCACTATTCCTAGTGAGATTTAAAGCTAGGATACCCGAGTTCATATTCCACCAGGACGATACAACCAAAGCGAATTCCCTTCCCTTCCGAGGAGCTGAGTGATTGGAAACTGCATCCCAATCCATAACTTCGATTTTTGGTAAATTTCCTTCTTCCGTCGATATCACAGGCTTACCAGCCTTTTTGCGGTATCTATGTTGTCATTCTCACCGACAGTATGGACATGGCTTAGTAATAGCCGTGTTCACATGCCACTGTCCTTGAAGGTGATGTTGGGGGGAGGTCCACTCTTCCTAGTATGGCTCAATAAGGAAAATCAATTACAACAGGGACCCCATTAGGGAGGTTTTGTTACGACCGTCGTAACTTGAACTGTGCTTAATCTTGGCAATGTTGAGTGTGGCAACAAGTTGCCTTCCAGTGAGCTGCCTTGCTAAGGGTGATTAACTGCGCACAACCGGTTCCTATGTGGACTCGGACCTCATCATCAACTACAACCAAATGACCCCCAACCACTGATCTGTGAGCAACTATTCCCTCTTGCACCTCTGATGGGTAATGAAGACCTGATCATTCGAAAGAGAGGTCTATGGCTTCTCATTGGGATCATGGCCTACCTGAACCATATTAAGTGATTGGTCATAAATGTGACTTAGTATGGAAAAGGTTTTCACATGACTCATGATTATGAATTATAGGTATGTTATTGTTTCATTCATATGACTCATTTGGGTCATATGACTTGTTATATTATGATTTTGTTAGGAATACTGGGATCTGATACCTAGGAATCACCCTAAGTAAAGTAACCCCACTAGGAATTAGAATTTCTGGTTACCAACACCCCCTCTGGCCTCCTGACGGGGCCCGCACGTCATTATACATATTAATCTCAGTTACATAGCTCAATTGGAATATCATGTGACTCTTCAATGAAGGTCACATGCTCAACTCCTGTTGTCATCAAAGTTATTTCTGGTATTGAGTTATTTTCTACAAATGTTACGTGCAACTGCAAGGCTCTCTGCATGACAACCTCCAACCTCCAACTGAATTGTTATAATTCTATCCTATAGAAGTGCTTCTCCTCTGTACAGAGAAAGTTACTGAATAAGAATCTATTGGTTAGGTCAGGAGATATTGAGCTTTAAAGTCGGCGACTTAAGAAGGTTACCTACAGAACTTTACAGAGTTATCTAGTGCAACCAAGAGTTGCTGACTGAGGGATTATAGGTCAATCTAGTAGAATAGCTTCCTGAAAATTAGTAGGAAGTCTTGTGGAAGATATCTGTGGGTTGAATATAGTGTTATAGAGGTTTGAAGTCAGGTGATTTAGGAAGATTGCGATTACAACTACCTTGGCAGATACAACCAGCAGATGAAACTAATTATTTTATCAATGATAGAGACGATTGGGGCCAACTCAATTCAACTTGAGAACTAGGCTGTAAGTCTAAATACTTTGATAAGCAGATAATTACTATTGAAAACAGTACAATTTACAGTTAGCTATATCACAATTGCCAAAGAGAGTATGGTGTTTTTCAGGGTCTCCGGGTGTTCACACCTTGAAGAATGCCAGACGTTACGAGTTATCATCAGAAGAGGTGCATAGTTTTATAGTAGATATATGTAGTCTATGAACACTCAGACATGGCACGCTCCGTCGCTTCTATTTTCCTCCCACATAGTTTGGCAACACCACGTCAGCTATCATGGGTCCCCCCCACTCCCCTCTGCCCTCTCGATGGTTCCTGCCTAGGGGCATGGTTAACTCTTCCATCCTCTCTAGCTTTGGCTTCGCTTGTCTCTTGTCTGCTTGATGGGGGAGTTATCTGGGCTCGCCCAGTAGTCCTGTCTTGCTAATAGGGGCTCGCTTAGTTTTGGCATGGTCAGCTTCCTCTCTTCGTTTCCGGACAGCGCTGGCAGTAGCGGAGGTCCTTCTCCCCACTTGCACGATCCCTGTTGGGGAACGCCTTGGCTAGTAACTTTGGGGTCTGTCTCGCAGTGAGATTTGACCATACCCTCCTAGTCACTCAGTTCAAGTTTGGTTGCCTTCCTCACCTCGCCCTTCCACCTCCCTGCCACTGGTGGGATCCCTTCCACTAAGTAACGCTATCTCTTGGAGAACAAGGGACTACATGAGAGACGCGGTAATACGGTTGTGGGTTGGCTTTGGTCGGGTCTACACTGGGGCCTTGGGCCCTTCCTCCCTTTTTTCTCTTCAGTCGCATCGGCTGGTACCCTACTACTGCTGGCTGGTACCCTACTACTGCTCCCTCTTTTGCTACTTTGGGCAGCTCCTTCGGCCCTCCCGGACGGACGGCTTGGGGCTCTTGTTCTGCCAATACCTCTTGCTTACAGCGGGTGCTCTTTCCTTTTGGTTTCTCCTGCTTGCGACCGTGGGCTATATGCCCAAGACATACATCTATGTCACCTATACAGCGTACCTATTTGTTTCTTCGACTTCACGGGCAAGGCCTGGCCATTGGATTGTCTTCAAGCTGCGGGGAATGGGTTTGGCTGGTATCTGGTTGTTATAGGCGAGGGATTGGTTTCGGCCTTTGGTTTGGGGTTACTTTGGTTTGAGTTTTCTTCTGTTCAGTGGGGGGTGTACTGTCGGGATGGGGGTTTTTCCTTGCTTTGAAGGATGGGTTTCTGGGCTTTCTGTCTTTACCATTTGTAGATAGCTGTGCGGGAAACTTGCGGGGGAGTTTTTTAAACCAAGGACTGGTAGGGTATTGGTGGCTGTAGGCGAGACCCCTCCACGTTCAAGTCATGGGACCTTAGGGTCCGGCACCTGGCTGCCGGTGTTAGCCTTTCTGGGATCATGGTTTTTCTTCTGGCTGCTTGAGAACAAGGCGGGGAGGAGGTATGGGTCTATATGGCGTGAGCTGATATGACCCCCGGCCTTACTTTTGTTAAAACAGATAAATAAATAAGATTATATATAAAAAAAAAAAGAAAAAAAAGAAAAAAAAGAACACTCAGACATGGAATATAAATATCGAAGTTCCTCCCAAACTTTTAGATATCATCAAGCAATAGAGAAGAGACCTTAACAATATAATATTGTGTTTACAATTCTATTCTACTTGTAACGATCCCTCTCTGGGTAGTTAGTGCTTGGCGAGGGGGAACGATACTTCTCTTCCTGTCTTCTTCTTTCTTTGTCTTAAGATAGCTCTAGGCCCCTGCCCACGTTACCGATAGTACAAGACCCTTGTCTTCTACCGGGAACGCCTATCGTAAGCTTTCTCTAACTCTTCTTCATAAAGCACCTTCCTTGGCGTAACGATAACATTGCAATAAGGATAAAGATCGTAAAGGTGTTTTATATTAGTTAAAGTAATAAGTAGGAAAAGTACTTAGAACAAAGCGTGAAGAACCTATCTTCCTCGGCCGCATCACCCTTTTTATATAGTGTTCTTCCCGCCTTTAGTCATGTGACCTAACGTGGTCACATGTGAGAAATTAAATCATAACAAACTAGTCATATGACCAAAGTGATCACATGCTCAAAACCCATGACCTCGTAGCGAGGTCATGTACAAAACTCATAAACCAATCATAATGCAATAAACAAGTCATATGACTCGACTGAGTCATATGCGCGAAACCCATGACCTCATAATGAGGTCATGTGCAAAACATAAATCATATGCGCAAGGCTTACCTGCAAGGCATACTCGCAAGGCATACTCGTCAGGCGCATGTCCCATGACTCATACTTGAGCCATGTGTGAAAGCATCACAAATCCCACACATAACAAATCATATAACCCGAATAGGTCATATGCGCGAAACAATAACATATCTGTGACTCATAACTCTGCGTCACGTGAAAACCCTTTCCTCGTTAAGCCATGTTCATGACATTAGCTCCCCTCCTCATAAGCCTGAGTCCCATCAGGCTTTTTCTCCCAGTTTCAATAGTTCCTGTCCTGCCGAGCGCATGGTCCTTCTCAGCTTGTGGAACTTTTCGTCTGCCGTCCTCCATTGGACCCTTACCGATTCCAGAGCCAGATTCGCCATCTCGATTGTGTGCCGCTGATTGTCGTTCCGCTGTCTAAGCTCTCCGATCGTTTTGTCATTTGCCGAAATTGTGGCCTTGGCTTGGCCCAGTTGTTCTCGGAGTCCCCGGATTTGCCTGTATAGGCTCCTGACATCCGGTTCCGTGTCTGCGGAGGAGTTTTGGGCCCCTCCCTTCCTGGACCGCGTCCTCGCAGCCCATGCCTTTCTGGCATCTTCTCCTTCTAACTCTTTTCCGCTTCCATCCTTTTGTGGATAGTATTCCGCAGATATTTTCTGTGCCCTGTGCATCCTGCACCCGTTTCTGAAGAATTGTTGCCAATGCTTCAGAACGTGGTCCGGGCGTGGGCCACGCTTTCGATATTCCCTCGGGAACCATCCCGAGCCTTCGTTGTCGCCAAAGTGTGTTTGGCAACCGTCATCGTAGCATACCGTCCATGACATGGTGTTATGCTATGCTTGTCTTTTCCTTTCTTTGAGTTCTTCGTCGGTTGGCCCCATGAATCAGTATTCAGGGCTGGTGGGTGTAATTTGGCGGGGGCTATCGCCCCAGCCCTCGTGTTGCTGCAATGGCGTAGGAGTCTTTTCCTCGCCTTTGTCTTGGTTGAACGTGATCGTCACCTGGGCCGGGCTTGCCTGGGTATCGCTGGTGGAAGGTTGAGATGGCATCTTGTGCATTTTCGAAGTTGTGTGCGAAGTACCAGGTTTTATCGTCTTCAGGAGAATATCCTGTCTACTTGGCTTGGTATTGGAGGTGGCCGTGGAAGAAGCTGGAATCGACTATTTCGTCGAGCTCGTATTCTGGTTCTCCGTCGAGTTCGATCGGAGGGGGAGGAATAAGTGTTTGGAAAGGAAACTTATTGTCATTGTATAATTCGAGGAGGGAGATGTGGAATGTATTGTGTATTCGCATTGAGTGGGGAAGGTCGAGTTTATAAGCTCGGCTGCCCACTTTTTCCAATATCCTGAAGGGTCCGATTTTCTTGTAGTCCAGTTTCTTTGATGGTCGTGTCGTATGGATATTGCGTGGTATTAGCCATACCATATCTCCCGGTTGTATATTTGGATCCAGTCTTTGGTGCTTATCGTATTGTTCTTTTTGCCGTTGTTGTGCTTGACTCATCTCGTATTGTAAGGTTTCGTGTAGTTTTCCCATATCTGCTTTCTCCGGTATCACATCATTAATCGTATGATATGTGGTCTGACTTTGTGGATGTTGTCCGTAATTCGCGAAGAATTGTGTGGTGCTGATCGTTTCTTGTTTTCCGTTGTTGTATGCGAATTCGGCCATCGATAACAGCTTGTACCAATCATCTTGTTGATAGTTGACGTAAGCCCTTAAATATTATTCGAGTATTGCATTTACTCGTTCCGTTTGTCCATCCGTTTGTAGGTGGTAACGCTGTGCTCATTCTGTTTTGTATTCCCATTTCTCCGGTTACTTTTTTCCATAGTCCCGATGTGAATAGTGTTCCTCAATCGGTGATGATATTCTTGGGTAGGCCATGAAGTCGGAAAACTTCTCTGAAGAAGGTTTGTATAAAATCCGTTGTGTTGATATCTTTTCTAACCGGAATGAAATGGCTCATTTTGGTCAGACGATCCATGACGACCAGGATGCTATCGCAATTTTCCAATGCTGGTAGGTCCGTGATGAAATCCATAGTAATTGTTTCCCATGGTTGTTCGGGAACTTCGTTTGATTTTAGTAATCCATATGGTGCGTGTTTAGCAGTTTTCATTCTCTGGCATATGTCGCAGTTTTTGACATATCGTTTGACATCTTCGCGCAGTCCTGGCCAATAGAATGACCTTGTGATGAATTCCGTAGTTTTAGCCGTTCACCCATGTCCTGCCGTTCGGATATCATGGTGTTGTCATATGATGTCTGTCCTTATCTCCTCTTCTTCCGGGATCTATTGTTTTCCGTCGTACCACATATTTCTGTCCTTCCATTGGCATAACCCCAGTCCAATTCCTTTTATCTCCTTTTTTCCTTCTTCCAAGGCTTCTCTTATTGCCTGGATTGTTTTGTCTTTCTCATTTGCATTCTCAATTCCTCTTTCCTCCTTTGATGTGAATTGGATAACCTCCCTTGCCTCGAAGTAGGTTTTTGGTAATAGGGTTCGTGTTTTTTGTTTGATTCTTTCGTCTTCTTTCATTTGTGGTTTGTTGCTTGCAATCCTTGTGAGAGCATCTGGCTTTCCACTTTCTTTGCCTGGTCGGTATTCGATTTTGAAGTTGTATTTGCTGAGGTGTTCCATCCATCTTATCTGGCTATTGTTCAGTTCTTTCGTAGTCATGAACGGCACCAGGCTCTTGTGGTCGGTTAGAACTCGGACTGGATAGTCGTTGTTCGAAACGTATCTTCTCCATTCTTTTAATGCTTGAACTATTGCTAATAGTTCTTTGTTTGCAACATCATAGTTGCACTCTGCGGGGGTCATTGTCTTGGATCAATAGGACACTGGCCTCCATTTTCCATCGTTACATTGTTGCGATAGTATGCCTGAGCATACATATTTTGAGGCGTCCGTCTCTATCATTGTTCTTCGGTTTGAGTTGAAATGGATTAATATAGATGCCGATGTTAGATGCATTCGTATTGTATCATATGATTTTGGTTCCGTTTCTCCCCATTCCCATTTCTTGTCTTTTTTCGTTAGGTTATAGAGTGGTTTTGCAAGCCTACTAAACCCCTCTATGAACCTTCGATAAAAGTTGCAGAATCCCATAAAGTATTGAACATCTGTCTTGTTTTTTGGTTTGGCCCAATCCCATATGGCTGCTGTTTTAACAGGATTGACCTTGACTCCACTTCGATTGATGATAAATCCAAGGTATTCTGTTTCTTCCTTATAGAATTCGCATTTTGTTGGTTTGATCTTCATTCCTGATCCTTGTATTGCTGCCATGATATTGCTGATATCTTTTTGGTGTTGTTGTATGTTTTCCGAGTATATGAGTACATCGTCCAAGTATATGATGCAACATATGTCGAGGTATTTATTAAGTACCTTGTTGATCCATCTCTGGAATGAAGCCGGTGTGTTGGTTAGCCCGAAGGGCATAACCAAGTATTCGAACATTCCGTATCTTGAGGCGAATGTAGTCTTCCATTCGTCTCCTGCCTTAATGCGTATATTGTGGTATGCGTATTTGATGTCGAGTTTGGTGAAGTATTTTGCTGATCGTAGTCTGTCCAGTGCTTCCCCAATCAAGGGTAGTGGATATCGGTCCTTCTTGGTAACCGTATTGAGGGCTCTGTAGTCCACACAGAGTCTCATTTTTCTGTCTTTCTTTTTGACAAATACTATTGGGGATCCTCCTGACACGAAAGAGTCTCGGATCCATCCTCTCTTTAGATTTTGCTCGATGTACTTTCTAAGTTCTTCGAGCTCTGCTTCCCCTAGGGGGTATAACTTCTTATAGGGAATCTCTTTTGTCTTTCCCGTTTTTTCGTCTTTGTTCAGCTGAATTTCGTGGTCGATTCCTGGTCTTCGAGGTGGTAGCTCCGTAGCTTCCTCTTCTTGGAATAGATTTGTGAATTGGTGATATTCTTTTGGAACCAATTCTTTCCATCCTTTTTTGCTTTGGTATTTCTTGTCCTGGATTGCTAGCTCTGTGCTGATATTGAATTTTGCTAGAACCGCTTTTTCGTCTTCGTATGTCCATTTGAGAATTCCTGTTGTATCTCCTCTTCGATAATATCGTCCAAAGGCTTGTACTGTAATCTCTTTGATCTCAATTCTTTTCGTTGTATCGAGCTGGTTTTGGTCCGTACTTCCAAATCCCTTGTTTCCTCTTATGGTTGCTTCCAGTTGATCTACTTTATGCAGATCCTCTTAGTTGATTTTTTCGATTATCAACTGCGTGATTCGATTGCCTTTCTGGACTTAGTAGTCCTCTTGAGCTAAGTTGGCCAGGACCACTTTGATTTCACCGGTATAGTCGACATCGATCACCCCTGCCATGGTCATGAGTCGGTGTTTGACTGCTAGACCACTGCGGAGTGCTATTCGTCCATAGGTGCCTTCTGAGAGTCCAATGGCTATTCCCGTTGCTATCATTGCCTGCCCATTGGCAGGTATCTTGATTCCTTCGTTGGCTTATAGGTCGTGTCCTGCTGCCCCCTTGGAACCCTTGGTAGGCACTTTTGCCTCTTGGTCCAGTCTTTGTATCCGGACTCTCTTGTCTTGCCGCATCTCGGCAAACTTTGCATGCAAAGTTTCTTCCTCCGCTTATCGTATCGGTATTGAGTAGACCACAGGTGAACTGTTGAGACATTGTGTCGCACATAGTTTGCTTGTAAAGGTCATCTTGTTCTCGTTCCAATCGATCGTCGGATTATGCTTCCATAACCATGGCATCCCTAAGACTATCTTATGGTTCTTCAGATCTGCCACTTGAAAGGTTGCCATTTCCCTATAGCTGTCAATATCCTTGGGTACTGTCGCCGTATGGGTTATAGGACCCATAGCGCTTGGTTTTCCATCCGCTAAGTAGACTTGTCTTGCTTTCTTCGCTTGTTTGGTGTGGAGCCCGTATTTGTCGCATATTTCTTTGTCGATGAAGTCTTCAGTGGCCCCCGAGTCGAGCATTGCATATATTGTTGTTTCTTCGCTTTCTCTGTTGTATATCTTCGTTTTGCTCATCAAATGATCTCCATCTTCTTCTCCTCTTTGCGTGTGTAGTGCCATGTAGTAGTTTGCTAATTTGATGGGTTTTCCAGGTCCACATCTTGGGTCTCCCAGACCACCGTTTACTGGGGACCCTTGTCGTTTTCCGCCGGTGAATCCTCTGCTATCATTTCGAGGATGTTACTTCTTTTCTGATTTTGGAAACGAGTATTTCCAGCAGCTCTGTTTCCCTGGTATCCGTTGTCCGGCCGGCTTCTGCATTCTCGTATCCGATGCCCTGCTTTTCCAAACCTTAGGCATAGTTTCCCATTCATCCTTCTGGCGTATTCTTCCTTAGACAGATTCAGAGCAGGCCCTGCTCTTGACTTGTCTCATTCCATTGGTTCGCCTGGTGGTAATGCTCGACTTACTCCTCGAGGTGCTTGCGGTTTGAAGGTCCCGTCCACATTCCTGGATGATTGGACCACTCTATGTGCTATAGTATTTTCCGAGTTGCTCTGAACCATGTTTAATTTGCTTTCTTGGTCGATTGCCCATCTTGAAAATCGTTCGGCTGTCGTATAGCGCAGGTCAGAGATTCCCCATACCTCTCGGAGTCTCTCACTGCAGTTTCTCAGGAGGATGATGTAGAGAGTCGCATCATCAAACTCGGCCTCGTATTCCAACAGTCGACATTCATTCCAATATGCTGACAACGTTTGATTTCCTTGGTGGAGTTTTTCTAGCTTTTGTCTTGCTATTTCTTTGGCATTGGGATCTCCAACTTCTTTAAAGAGTGTCGCCTTGAACTCTTCGTATGTGACCCATTCCCTTTGCTTCATTCCATCTTGGAAGGGCATGATCCATTGTCCCGCGAGTCCTCTGAGTAGAGATTCCACATATGGAATCTTAATTTCATCATGGTGATCTCCGTATCCCGTAATGGCAAAGTATCCCTCGCATTGCGCTAAGAATATTCGTAGCTTATCTTCGGCTCCTTCATCTGTATCGGGCTCCTTCGCTTTTGGTCGTTGGATGTTGCCTTGTCCTGTGTTTCTTGTTGCTGCGAGAAATGCCTGTAACTGATTTTCAGTCATCTTAAGTATACTAGTTCCTGGTGCCGGAATGGCTGGGGCTGGTGGCCCAGGTACTGCGGATCCCGACATTCTCTCAGGTCGTGGAGTTCCAGCAGGAGAGCTATCGACGGGTGATCCTTTCTCCGGGGTTACTGGACTTGCTGCTCTCGAGGGTTCTCATGAGATGTGGTCTAGGGCATCGCTGAATCCTCCTAGATTAAGATTTTGATCGTCAATGTCAATATCTCCTTCCCTGTCTGTGTTGAAGGATGCCGTCTTGTATCGTTTAGCGTCGCACTAGGTGACACTTTGTAATGTAATGATCCCTCTCTGGGTAGTTAGTGCTTGGCGGCGGGGAACGATATTTCTCTTCCTGTCTTCTTCTTTCTTTGTCTTACGATAGCTCTAGGCCCCTGCCTATGTTATCGATAGTACAAGACCCTTGTCTTCTACCGGGAACGCCTATCGTAAGCTTTCTCTAACTCTTCTTCGTAAAGCGCCTTCCTTGGCGTAACGATAACATTGCAATAAGGATAAAGATCGTAAAGGTGTTTTATATTAGTTAAAGTAATAAGTAGGAAAAGTACTTAGAACAAAGCGTGAAGAACCTATCTTCCTCGGCCGCATCAGCCTTTTTATATAGTGTACTTCCCGCCTTTAGTCATGTGACCTAACGTGGTCACATGTGAGAAATTAAATCATAACAAACTAGTCATATGACCAAAGTGATCACATGCTCAAAACCCATGACCGCGTAGCGAGGTCATGTACAAAACTTATAAACCAATCATAACGCAATAAACAAGTCATATGACTCGACTGAGTCATATGCGCGAAACCCATGACCTCATAATGAGGTCATGTGCAAAACATAAATCATATGCGCAAGGCTTACCCGCAAGGCATACTCGCAAGACATACTCGTCAGGCGCATGTCCCATGACTCATACTTGAGACATGTGCGAAAGCATCACAAATCCCACACATAACAAATCATATAACCCGAATAGGTCATATGCGTGAAACAATAACATACCTGTGACTCATAACTCTGCATCATGTGAAAATCCTTTCCTCGTTAAGCCATGTTCGTGACACTACTTTACGTACTTAACTTCGCTGTTAGTAGTCATAAACAAAACAAGTGCAATTTGAGTCTTCCTAAACAATCTCCCTCTATAGAAATGAATCCTAGTTGGCCCAGACAACTCTAAACTCTATCAGGTTGTCTCCACCTAACGGATTAGTTATGTTTTCACATATGACTCAATTACGAGTTATGGGAGGTGCTCCTGATGAGTATGTCTTGCAAGTATGCCATGTGGGTATGCCTTCATATATGATTTATGTTTCGCATATGACCTCTTTATGAGGTCATGTATTTCGTCCATATGACCACTTCAAGTCATATCACTTGTTTATTGTGTTATGATTGGCATATGAGTTCTTGCATATGACCTTACTACGTAGCCTAGAGATTTGAGCATGTGACCACTTTGGTTAAATGACTAGTTTGTTATGATTGGGTTTTATGCATGTGACCAGTTTAGGTAACATGACTTGAGGTGGAAAGAACACTATATAAGGAAGCTAGTACAGCCGATGTAACGTGTTCGCAAGGTGCTAATCACGTTATCGGTTATAGATACGATAGTTGGCAGGTGGCCTGCTCTTCCCGAGAGGAGGTGAGAGCTGAGAACTAAAGGAGGCTTCGAGGGTCTACTGAGGAACAAAGAAGTAACCGTTCAACCAAGTATATTGAAATACGGTCTGTCGAAGTCTGCCTTTTCTATCGTAAAAACAGGCGGTCTTTAAATACACAAATCAGTTCATGTCTAGCATGAACGAAACTAATCAAAGGTATTAACCAGTACACTTTGTGTAACCGGTACGGGTACTTGGTTATTGGTTTTGTTTTATGTTTTGTTTTAAGTATCGCTTTGATACTTGGTTTGTTTTAAGTATCGCTTTGATACTTGGTTTGTTTTAAGTATCGCTTTGATACTTGGTTTGTTTTAAGTATCGTTATGATACTTGGTTTTGTTTTTATGTTTTGTTTTAAGTATCGCTTTGATACTTAAGGAGTTTTACCAAAGAGTATCAATTGATACCTTTGATTAGTTTCGTTCATGCTAGACATGAACAGATTTGTGTATTTAAAGACCGCCTGTTTCTACTATAGAAAAGGCAGACTTCGACAGACAGTATTTCAATATACTTGGTTGAATGGTTACTTCTTTGTTCCTCAGTACACCCTCGAAGCCTCCTTTAGTTCTCAGCTCTCGCCTCCTCTCTGGAAGAGCAGGCCACCTGCCAACTATCGTATATATTACCGATAACGTGATTAGCACCTTGCGAACACGTTACACTTTGGTAAAACTAATTAAGTATCAAAACAATACTTAAAACAAAACATAAAACAAAACCAAGTATCAAACTATACTTAAAACAAACCAAGTATCAAAGCGATACTTAAAACAAAACATAAAACAAAACCAAGTATCAAACGATACTTAAAACAAACCAAGAATCAAAGTGATACTTAAAACAAAACATAAAACAAAACCAATAACCGAGTACCCGTAGCGGTTACATAATGTGATTCAAATCCACTGAATATGGAAAGTGTTCTTCAACTTTTTATACAGTTCCTCTCCTGCTAAACTGTAATAGTATCAAATTTGTGAACAGGGGTATTATCTTAATTAAAAAGAATAGCCTGTACACTAAAAGATATTATTTAATGAAGGGGAAAAAAATCTTTCCCCAAAGCCTGCTTGTATTACCCAGGTAGTTTTAGCTGTTGCTCAAGGCTGCCCAATTATTTGAACGATTAAGGAAACATCACCGAAGCAGTAAAAAAAAAAAATGGCATTTCTCATATTTTCCTAACTTGAATGTCAATTATTTCTCTTTGAAATGTTTCGGGGCTCACTTTTTGCTATATATCAGGCATTCACCCTTGGTTCTGAGCTGGCGGTCAGAGGTGCCCTCACTTACTGAGGATATTTAGTTTCCTTAACACCGCCATCTCACCGTTTTGGGGGTCGTCCGCCGTACGCCGTTTGTCCAAAGTCACTTCGCCGGAGACGTTGCGCTGTCCGATTGTTGTACACCATTTGGTATTCTATTATTTGATCATTGTACATCATTCGCCGGTGTTTGGCCCTCGTTGCATCAATGAGTTTTTGAGAGAGAAACGGAGTGAAGATTGATTTTTGATTACATGGACTCTCATGGGTTGATATCCTGAAGGAAAGGAACACGAAGAAAACAAACAATAACAATAACAATAACAATAACAATAACAATAACAATAACAATAACAATAACAACATATTCTGAAAGATAAGGAGAAGCAAAGAAACATACCATGGTTGGATAAGGCATGGAGTTAATGTTAAGAATGGAATGAAAAGAAGAGAATGAAAGTAATGTCGCGTGAGGAGCTTGTTGCATAGAAATGAAATTATCGCTGGGCTGTACGGTGGATAAGTACTAAGTTCAGCACGTTGTTTGAAATTGTCATCCAGCCTGTGTCAAAGAGATGTCTATATTTCGTAGTATGTCATCTCCGAGAGAGCTTTCATATATTTAAGGGACTAGTTTATCCCGCCTGGAAATAGTCACTGGAAGATATATCTTTCCTACACACGTTTTTCTTCCATTTATCCAGGTTATTACTACAGTTGCCGCAGTTTCTGTCGTTCCGCGAGGTCAAAAGTCGACGTGTCCTCGTGCCCTTCTTTGCCCCCAATTTAAAACTGCCAAGCCAAACCGATCTTTGTTTGGTGCCACTATTTGTAGTGATAGGAGTGAAATCACGAAGATACAATATGGCAAGAGGAAATCCAATACCCAAGCACGTGATCCGCCCTGCGCCTTAGATCGGCTGATCCTGCCTACTGCGGTATCCAAGAGGATCTACAAAAACCCCGCTTTTCATAAAATTTCAAGTAGCCGGCTAACTACATCATCTATCTTCTACTATCCCAAGAAGCCAATAAGGGAAAATGGTTCAATCATCCGGTAATAATGTCCACTCTTTTGCCGGGTCCCACAGAACACCACTCTGGTATGCTGCTAAGAATGGGCACGAGGAAGTGGTGAAAATGCTACTCGGACGGCAAGACATCGTCCCCGATAAAGGAGATCAGGGTAGTCAAACACCACTCTTTTGTGCTTCTGAGGGCGGGTACGAAGGGGTGGTGAATTTGCTACTCGGACGGGACGACGTCAACCCCAACAAACTAGATGACAAAAACCAAACACCACTTCATCGTGCTGCTTGGGGTGGACGCGAGGGAGTGGCGAAAATACTACTCGGACGGGGCGATGTCAACCCTAACGTACCTGATTACTACGGCAATACACCGCTCCATGCTGCCGCTTGGAGTGGGTACGGGGGAGTGGTAAAAGCACTACTCGGACGGAACGACATCAATCCCGACGAAACAGATCACACCGGCCAAACACCACTCTGGTGTGCGTCCCGGAATGGGTATGAGGAAGTGGTGGAAGCACTACTCGGGCACGCCGACGTCGACCCCAACAGACCGGATAACCATGGCCGCACACCACTCTGGTTGGCCGCTGAGAATGGCCATGCCGGAGTGGTGGAAATACTACTCGGACGGGCCGACGTCGACTCCGACAAACCAGATAGATACGGCCACACGCCACTCTATTGGGCTGCTAAGAATCGCCATGCAGGAGTGATGGCGCTACTTCAGCGCCTAACATCTGCCACCCACAGCACAGCCTAGGGCAAAGGAGGTATTCCGCCTCCTTACCTCCCCCGAATACGGGCAACCAATCTAACAAGTCTGCAAGGACAGCAACAGCTCCACGAACATTTCCGTCTCCGCCGTCGCCTCCCTCCTCTCACCCCCGCCCGGTTTCCTCCCGTAGTTTAAACGCCACGTCCTCGTCATAATCCTCTTTTCCTTCCTTCCGGGGCGAGCCAGCGACAGGAAGCCGGTTCTAACGATCCCCTTTTGTCGGAGGAAGTCATGCCCGATTTGGATACCCATAACTACCCCACAATCCTGTGTATATATTTTCTTAGCCGAGTCAAGATTCATCAGCCTCTGTTTATGACCTGGAGCTTAGAGTTGGTAGGAGGCCATTTCTATTAACTTATGTTGAGATAGGTTTATGCGGCTTCAAATTTTCCTAGTAATATTATTCGCCCCTATTATTGTTTTTTTATTGTAAATCTCCTTTACACGTTTATTATTTTACTGTCTTTCTACAATTCTCGCCCCCCTTTGCTCCGCTCTAAAGCAGGGACCCAAAGGTTGCGTAAATAATTGTGCGAGCCCGATCACATTGGCAGTCTACTGCCCTCATCATATTCCGATTCTTAGCCAGATTTGGTGGAATGGGATTACGGTAAGAGCCGTTCTTAAGACTATTGCACATATGGAAAGGTTTGAGCCTTTTACTACGGTGGTAAGGATAGTTCGGGTTACGACCCCCCCCCCCCCAATGCCCGTTGAACCTCAAATTAATTGGCGGGGAGACGCGCAAGTACTGTGCCGGTATTTCAAAAGCGTCTTGCTCCCAGGAAATCATGACCTTGGGGGTATTTCTTTCACCCATTTATGGCATTCTAGGGAGTTCCTTGTACCTCGTACAGGGAAGGGAGGGAACATGGGGTGTAGGTATCTCCGATAGATGAAAAGCGACGCAAAGGCTAGCTGTTAAATACTCGTATAAGTACCCGACCATCCATAGAGTATTTGGACATACTGGAATTATTAGTAACTGTCATGGGACCAGAAGCCTGAATAATTTATCCAAGGGCAAGTACCGCAAAAATTGGTTTAACTGGAAATGAGTCTAAGACGAAAAACGAATAAGTAAGCGAGGATCCACAGTCAGCCCAAGCCACAATCCCAGATTACTCAACTTTGCTTGAACCTCAAGTGATTCACAGGTTGATTCAGGAACGGAAACCCTAGGAAAAAAAAAAAAAAATACCAGAAGAAAGTCATACCGGTAGCATTGAGTCAACAAGAATGACTACTGAATAGAGATTCAGAAGATCCAGTCAATAAACCATTAAATTCTGCCAATATAAACAATGGGAGAATTTAAATGTTAATTGACTGAATCTTAGTCCCAGAAATCAAGCAGGACACGATATCAGAGCTGGCACGATGCAGATTTAGCTTGTTCTCAATCCAGCACCATGTATGCCAAATGAAGATATACCTACCACAGTAGCCGAGCAAAACGAAAACCAAGTCAACATTCAGTCAACGGGAGATATTCCAAGGCTTCCTGCTATAGCCAGAATACCACTCACCCAACTCGTCCAAGAACCTGTGGTAGAAGTTGCTAGTACAGGTCCGAGTACTCTTCTCCACACGACTATAGATTCGAGGCCGGGAAAGAGAGCAAAGTCGATTGTGGAGCGGGGTGGAGGGCATTTCATGGGTGTTAAGAAGCGCATGCAGCTCTCCTATACACGAGAGTTTAAAATTGAGGTACTTCGGTGGTGGTACCACCACCAGATACTACAGGGGGCAGAAGAAGCAGAACCGGTTATGCTACGAGCACCATTGATGAAGGAAGTATCGGAGCACTATCTCGTACCAATCACAACTCTGCATAACTGGAGAGTCAGTCAAGACCAGATTGTAGGAGGAAAGAAGGGAGAAAGAAGAAACAGAGCAGGTGCCAACTTCTGTTATTGGCCAGAGTTAGAAGCCAATTTATACGACAAATATTGTGAGCGGTGTGAAGAACGGAAGGCTGTTCGGAGAGGTTGGCTTCGACGGGAAGCTTATCGAGCCTTTGCGATTTGTTATCCAAACCGGAATATTTCCGAATTTTCTTTCTCCAATGAGTGGCTGGCTGGGTTCCTCTCTCGTCACCGGATAGCTCTACGATTTACAACAAACAAGTCTCAAAAAATACCCGAGGAGTACTTACAGAGTATTCTCTCATGGTTGCGCTTCAATAGACGCAACTCGCAGGTTAGAGAGGAAACTTGTGATGAGCAGAGGGTTGTAGGTCGATACTTACTGGATAGTATTTGTAATATCGATGAGACCCCCCTACCTTTCGAGTTCCTCGACGGTCAGACGTATGCAGACAAGAGTAGCCAGACTGTTCAAGTCAAAGCCAGCAATAGTAGTTGGGACAAGCGGCAGGCTACCCTTTTGTTAACTGTGTTTGGAAGTGGAAAGCCAAGAGTAAAGCCCTTGATAATTTTCAAGGGTAAAGAAAGTATCAGGGACAGCGAGCCGAATACTTTCGAAGAAAACGGGAGGAGGAAATGGCCAGATACGATCACAGGGTGGCAATTAAGTGGAATGAATCAGCATATTCCAATGCTGGTTTATTGGTAGAATGGATTGAACAATTTCTGGTTCCTGCTTTGCCCGAGGGCCCCCGATTACTTGCATTGGATGTTGCCAAATTCCATTCTACCCAAGAGGTTCTGCATACCTTATGCTCAAATAACATCATCCCCTCTATGATTCCGGCAGGCTGTACCGGACTTGTGCAGCCACTCGATGTTTCCGTAAACAAACCCTTTAAAAACATCCTTCGCGATATTCTTGAACAACTACTCGACAACTACGAAGCTACTCACCAGCTAAATTTACGAGAACTCCACCGATCAGATACTTCTGGTATTGCAGAACGGCGGATTCTTGTCACTCGAGCAGTTGGCCAAGCATGGGAGCAGTTTAGCCAAACCCATACGGAGTTGGTTGTCACTACATTTCGCAACCTAGGACTAACACTGCCGGTTGATGGCTCTTCTGATAGTGAGCTATCAATTAAGGGTATCAACTCTTCCCTTTTGGAGATTGGAAATTGGAGGGAAGATGGGGAAAATAGTACAGAGGGGGGTGAGGATCTACCTGTTTCATACTCTGGATTACCTGTAGATGGTGAGCATGGGAGTGTGGTAGGATTTGTAGACCGGGATTGAGATAGGTTTGATTTCTCACATCTTCCAACTGTAGTAAATACCACCTCGTGGGGAAGAATACATGATTATTCCCTTTTGTGTTCCACATCCGCCATCATAGCATATCACTCGGCTACATTTTGATATTCGCTTAAGTTGCCACCCCCTCTTTTTGCGCCACATGTCGATCTTGCAGCATTAGCGCGATTTCCAGTTAAACCAATTTTTGCGGTATGCATGCTGCCAGCTATACAGGGATGGGGCTCAGTTACCCGGCCTCTGTGTGGGTTGTTGTTCCCTCGCTTAAGCTTTTCCTCGTTCAGTGTCAGCGTCGACATTAAATTACTGGAGTTGCTCACCTACCTACCGTATGATAGATCGGATGATCCTGCCTGCTACATCATCGAGGAGTCTCCACACAAAGCCCCGCTTTTCTTCATTCGCCAGAATTCCAGCCACTGGCTAACTACATCATCTATCTCCTACGAAATACCCCAAGCAGCGGATAAGGGAAAATGTCTCAACCTTTCGACAATAATTTCAACTATTATAACGGGCCCCACCGAACACCACTCTGGTATGCTGCTAATAATGGGCACGAGGAAGTGGTGAAGATGCTACTCGGACGGCAAGATATCAACCCCGATAAAGCGGATGAAGGCGATCAAACACCACTCTTTTGTGCTTCGGAGCATGGGTACGAAGAAGTGGTGAGCATGCTACTCAGACGGGACGACGTCAACCCCAACAGACTGGATGGCGAAGGCCAAACACCACTTCATCGTGCTGCTTGGGGTGGGCGTGAGGGCGTGGCGAAAATACTACTCGGACGGGGCGATGTCAACCCCAACGTACCTGATTACTACGGCAATACACCGCTTCATTGTGCTACTTGGAGTGGGCACGGGGGAGTGGTACAGGCCCTGCTCGGACGAAACGACATCAGTCCCGACAAACCAAATAACGATAGCCAAACACCACTCTGGTATGCCGCTCGGGATGGGCACGAGGGAGTGCTAGAAGCACTGCTCGGACGGGGCGATGTCAACCCCAACGCAACAGATGACGATGGCCAAACACCACTCCATGGTGCTGCTTGGAATGGACATGAGGGAGTGGTGAAAATACTACTCGGGCGGGCCGACGTTGACACCAACGTACCAAGTGATTGTGGCCAAACACCACTCTGGTCGGCCGCTAAGAATGGCTATTCCGGAGTGGTAAAAATACTACTCAAACGGGCCGATGTCGACCCTAACAGACCAGATAACCAGGGCTGCACACCACTCTGGTGGGCTGCTAGGACTGGCCATGCCGGAGTGGTGAAAATCCTACTCGGACGGGGCGACGTCGACCCCGACAGATCAGATGACTACGGCCGAACACCTCTCTGGTGGGCCGCTAAGAGTGGCCATGCCGGAGTGGTAAAAATCCTACACAGACGGGCCGATGTCGACTCTAATAAACTAGATAAATACGGCTACACGCCACTCTATTGCGCTGCTGAGAATGGCCATGCGGAAGTGGTGGCACTACTACAGTCCCCAGCATCAGCCTCCCACAGCGCAGCCTAAGGCCGGGGAGGCATTCCCCCTCCTCACCTCCCCCGAGCATGAACAACCCATCTACCATACCTGTAAGGACGGCGACAGCTCCACAAGCATTTCAGCCGCCGCCGCCGCCGCCTCCCTGGTCCCCTCTCTTAGCTCAATGCAACGCTCTGACCATCGCGTAAGCCTGCAACAGAAAGCCAACTCAAACTATCTCTTTTGGCTGGAGGACGTCATGCACGACGGGGATACCCAGATCCAGGTTTTCTTATGTAATCCAGTTTGAATTTGTTGGTTTCTGTTTATAATCCGGAGTTTGGCGTTGGTAGGAAGTCATTTCTGCTACTGGTATATCGAGATGGATGTGTATGGCTTGAAACCTTCCTCATACTATTGTTTACTCTTCTTAGTCCTTTCTGATTTTGAATCCCCTTTGCGCATTTACCATTCCTTGGTTTTTTTCTATAATCCGTACCCCCCTTTTCCCCACCTTGAAAGTACGGTATTGTTCATGGTCGGGGGAATCAGGTGTGACGCAAAGGCAAGTCCACATCACACAGCATACTATTTTTTTCCCTTTTCCGTATCTAGGCATACATGACCCAAGTTGCCAACTACTAAGTTAGTGCATATTATTCAGCGCTGTTGCTATAATTTATATCCAATTCCATAATAATTTGTATAAAAGTCTGAAGTTGAAAATATATACAAGAAAACAGCCAGTTATGAAGGCATATACAATATAGAAGGACATATTATTATGATACCATGGAAACAATTGAGATCCACCATCTCCACTAGCCCTATAATCTCCAGATCATAAGTCCGCGATTCTGGCCAAAGATTAGCCTTGTCCAAACTCATTATATTATTAGCCCACTAGATATGCTGTGTTGCTTAAACTGAAAGGAATTCTGTTAGCCTGTCAAGCGGACCATATCGTAGACTAGTGGGCCGATTTTTAGTAATAATTTGATAGTGAATTTCTGTAACTTTATGTTATACAAAGATAGTAGTGGAAGCCATTTTCAAACTTCGGCGACTTTCAGACCCACAGAAACCAAGAATGATGTTCTCTGAACTCCTGGAATGCGCATTCCAGGGTGAGGTCCAATTCAAGAGCTTCTCGCTGCAGTTGGGTAGTTACCCCCTCGCAATGTTCCTGTGGTGCATCTTGTGCTGCTAGTTTAGCCGCTATTTCCCTGTTGATTCTTTCTTGGATCTCTTAGATGTTTGCTTCCACCACAGCATACTGACGTAACATAACAGCAATGTCACTGTCATGTATGTCTTGTCCTTTTGGCAACTGTTGCTGGACTTCTATCAGACCTCATACATTGGCCTGTGAGTCAGCTGATAGAGTTTCAAAGGCAATGTTGGCAGTATCGATACTGGTCAACATGTCCTGCCATATTTGACCTATGACTGTTCCTACCCTAGCAGCAAGTCTTGCGAGATCTACTGCATGGGTATTCAGATGTGGTGTGGTAGATCTTGAAATAGGTGAGAAGGCTCTTGAGTATGCAGAAACAATGGAAGATTTACCTACAGGTCCTGTGAAAGGTTTCTGGAAAGTAGAAGGGAGAGAGGATGAATGATGAAAACTTGTAGAGTAATCATCTCCTGAGGTATCCATTAGTTCCCTCGGAGTAATCTGCTTAGGAGGTTGTACTATCTTCTTTACTGATTTACTAGCTTCTTCTTTTTCTCGTAGATGGACTATGAAGCTCAGGTTTTCAGAAGTATCCATTTATGTTGGATATGCAGCAGGACACTTAGTATTCTGGCAACCTAGCATAGTAGGAGGAGGTAGGTAGGTATGTAGAGAGCCTTGGTAACAAGGAGATCTAATAACATACTACTAGGCAGAGATAACTCGACAGACTTCAGAGTTATCTAAGCCAACCAAGATGCTTTTCTGTTGAGGGAGATTGTCTAAAAAGGCTCAGAATTTACTAGTTTTGTTTATGACTACTGAGAGCAAAGTAAAGTAGAAAGTAGAATAGAATTGTGAAGACAATATTATATTGTTAAGGTCTTTTCTCTGTTGCTTGATAATGTCTAAAAGCTTAAAAGGTACTTCGATATTTCTATTTCACATCTCAGTGTTCGTGGACTATATATATCTATTATACAACTATGTACCTCTCTGATTTTAACTCACAATATCTGGTGTTCTTCAAAGGTGCAAACAAATGGAGACTCTGAAAATCACCACACCCTCTTTGGTAATTATGATATTGCTAACTAGTAGCCATATTATTCCCAATAGTAATTATCTGATCATCAGAGTCTTTAGACTAATGGTATAGTTCTCAATTTGAACAGAGTTAGCCCCAATTGTCTCCGTAATTGAGGAAATGATCAGTTTTATCTGCAGGTTATATCTGCAGTAGTAGTCATCATTGCAACCTTCCAGAGTCACCAGACTTTCAATCTCTATAACACTATATCCAATATACTGATAACTTCTTGACGACTTCCTACTAATTTGCAGGAAGCTATTCTAATGGGTTGACAGATAATCCCTTAGTCGACAATCCTTGATTGCACTAAGTAACAGGGTTTCAATCACCATTCAATTATTGGGAATTATTCCGGCAATCTTACAGCATTCCTGGACCTAGTTGTAACATACTGTAAAGTCCAGTGGCTTTTATGGTAGAGTTTCTCAGAGTTCTAAATTCTTCTAGTTATTGTAGGGTGAATGCATATGTATTAGTTTGTCATTGAGATCCTTTCCTATGCAATACTATCTCTTCGTACAAAAATGTCCTATTACTGTTAGAAATACCGAGATCCAATATCTAAGAACCATTCTAAGTAGGGTAACTCCTCTTTAAATTTAAATACATAGTCTCCAACACCCCCCTCTAGTCCCCTTACGGGGCCTGCATATCACTATATATATTAATCTTAGTTGTATCCTGTGCCTATAATGCTATAGAATTGAAGATATAGGAATAATACTGTAGATGTCACTGCCATTCATCTGAGGGGATCCTGCTCACAGGATATATGAGAGAGGACCTTTGGCTAGGTCTGGGAAGTGGAATGGAGTAAATCTGCCAACTGCTCAGGAGGCTATTAGACTCTAAAGATGTGACATCTTTCACATATGCCATATGTACTAAGACACTTTCGCGTAAAGAGATGGTATCAAATGATAAAGGACCGCAATAAGAAACCAATACATTCGCACCTATCCTACAAGAACAAGAGCGGTTTCGAACTCCACGGAATACTATCCCAGGAACCAATGGACTTCACGGAGTGTTACAACTGGGTTTTGAAATTTATTGTGTCCATGGGAATAAACTTCAATACTGGAACAACAATCGAAACTGTGCTACCCAAAGCAACCAAGGGTTGCCAACCGTGGGATTATCTATCAGTCCAGTGGAATAGCTTCCTGCATGTAACGAGACTCCACGGAGTACTATTACAGTTAACCAAACCTATACCTATACCAGTATCAAGAGACTACTGTGGTAGGAATGGTAGTAGACTAGAGTCTACTGGCTAGAGGTACTGTTTATTAGGTACCTCGGTTGGGCATACTATATCATACTAAGAAGTATACAGGTACTACTAAGGAGTGGTAGTTACCCTACCCAGTAGGGTAACCTAAGTAGTCAATTTGGAAGTTACCCTAAATTACTCAATGGTGAGTCCGGGAAGAATTACCCTACCTTTGGACTAAAGTTACCCTGCCTTGGGCTATGGGTTACCCTGTTATGGAGCCAAGTTACCCTACCTTGAAAGTAACTTGTTATGCAGGACTTCAGGGGAAGTTACTAGATTGTTTGTCACGCGAAACTACATAGGGTGTTCGAATCTCAGGTTGTACAGATCACTCCAGCACAACTATTTGAGCTCCGAGCAAGCTGTAACTTGGAGGTGTGGTGGCTAACTCTCCCCTCTGGCCCCGCTATAGGTCCCTGGCATCATGGGCTACAGCCTGGAGAGTTGCTGTAAGCCTAGTCAATGTCTTCAGGTAGAGATACTCCTGTAACACTGTATACATTCCCGCAGTCTGTCTGACCGGAAGCTGTCCGCAAGATATATGAGGGGGTAGATATGAACCTGGAGAATAGTCTCTAGGTGATTTCATGTAAAACGGACCAGAACTGATGGAGTAATACTACTTTAAAGTCTAAGGTAGTATGTGAAGTTACCAAAAGCTAGTAGGCGAGGTAACCGAAGTCCGTTGCCCTGAAAGTGTAATAGTATTGGAGAATTGTTAGGGACTCTGAGACACGAGTCTAAGGTCACAATAAGACCTGTTTCTAGGAGGATTGACTGTGGGTAGTGCCTATTGGTAGTCAACATCCAAAGGGATCAATAGGGGGAGCTAGATGGCCATCATCCGGAATAATATAGAATAGAGTAGAATCGAATAGATGTTCAGGGGCTGCGGATGCTTGTAGAAGACTAAGTATATATGGGTACAGAGTTCTATAGTTGGTATCGCATCTACTCGGGCATGACAGCTCGCCACAGACATGTCCGCGATATGAAGAGTTTTTACTCCTGCGGTTGCATTGTAGATGCAGCGGCTAAAAGACTTCTATCGGGTAGGTGTTAGCAAACTTCAAGAGTAGTCTGGTTCGCTACGGGGGATTTTTAGTCTGACCCATAGAGGTTAGCTAGGTAGCCCAAGGGAGTTGGGTGCTCGCGACTACAGAGTAGTGATGGTGAGCAACTGGCAGTATATGAAATCTACTTAAGTATATGTGAGTTCTCCTCTACTCTGGTAATCAACTACCTCTCAAGATCTGGACTTAATTGAGTAAAAGCTGTGGCTTAACGATACTAAGTTTTACCGTTTTGTTTCTTCAAACTCTACTGTTGAGACTTTTGACATTTATTATATTTGTTCACTTTGTGGAAGAATTCATTTCGGTGCGGTCGCAACCTTGGAATCCATCTTCCCAGAGAGAGCCCCCATTACACTGCAAATTAGTAGGAAGTACTCCAGAAGATATCTGTCAGTTGGGTAGGGAGTTAAGAAGGTTTGAAATCAGGCAACCTTGAAAGATTGTGATGATGACTACCTTCGCATATACAACCTACAAATGAAACAGATCACTTCATCAATGACAGAGACTATTGGGGCCAACTCAGTTCGACTTGAGAACTAAGGCCATAAATCTAAGGACCCTAATGATGGTGTAATTACTATTGAGAACAGCATGGTTCATAGATAGTTATAGTGTAATTATTGATGAGAGTGTGGTGATTTTCAGGGTCTCTTAGTGTTCACACCTTTGAGGAATATCCGACTTTGCGAACTACAATCAGAGAGGTACAAAGTTGTATAATAGATGGATGTAGTTCATAAACACTCAGATGCAGAATATAAATATTGAAGTGCCTTCTAAGCTTTTAGACATGATCAAGCAATGGAGAAGAGAGCTTAACAATATAATATTATTTTTACAATTCTATCTTACTTTACCTATTATACTTCACTCATAGTTGTCATAAACAAAACGAGCCAAGTCGTGCCTTCCTAGACAATCTCCATCTGCAGAAACGAATCTTAGTTGGCCTAGACAACTCTGAAGTCTATCAGGTTATCTCTGCCCAATAGTTACTTACTGTATATGCCACAGACATCACATTTTTGAAGCCTAGTAACTCTCTTAGTAGTTGACAGATTTACTCCATTCCACTTCCCAGATCTAGCTGAAGGTCCCCACTCATATATCCTGTGAACAGGATCTGGTCTGACAGATAGCAGCAATGTATATGGTGTTATTCTTACTCCTTTGATTCTGTGGCATTATAGTCAGAGAACACAACTGAGATTGATATGTATGATAATGTGCAGGTCCTATAAGGGGACTGGAGAGGAGTGTTGGTGACCAGAAATTCCAATTCCAAGTGAGGTTACCCTACTTAGAGTGATTTTTAGGTATTGGATCCTGGTATTCCTAATTCTCACACTGGCCTGATTTAACACAACCTGGTCTGGGGTTAGTAAATTTCCGCTGATGTTTTTGATATGGATATCTTCCTCCCATTGCAGAAAGATGTATGAGGGTTGTAGAGATATTGTTAGGGTTGGGCAACATCAATCCCGATAGTACTAACAAGAGTGGCCGAATACTACATGGACTACCACGAGAAGATATGAGAAAATCATGAAAACCTTATTGGAATGAAATGATGTCAATCCTAAGACTATGCCTGATGACAGCCTAATACCATTTTGATGGGCTGCTGAGGATAGGCATGAGAATATTGGAGGAGGCCTATTGCAGCAGGGTGATACCCATCCAGACACGGCAGATGAGAGTAGCAGAGTGTCATTTCCATCGCCTACCTTGAATGGCTGTAGGAAAGTTGGCCTGAGGCAGACAGTGTCTAAAGCTTTCTCTCTATATCTGGACTTGAGAAGGAATTATCAAGCCCCTTCGCAACTGACTCCTCCTTGCTACCTGAGCTACTCCTCAAAAAAATCTAATGGCTTTGATATATTTATTATACTAGTGGCCACAAGTTGCCTCTCTTCATTTACGTGCCTGAAGCTCTCTTCTGTTGCTTGCTAGTTCCCTGCCCAAGCCTCCCCTGATATGCAACCCTCACTTCTACAACTAGACTACATATCTGTCAACAAATTCATTGTTGTTTTCTAATAGTAGTGTAACTATCCCTCCTTGGATAGTTAGTTCTTGGCGACAGGGAACAATACTTCTCTTTTTCTGTTTCTTTCCTTTGTCTTACGATAGCACTAGGCCTCTACTTACATTACCAATAGTACAAGACCTTTGCCTTCTATTGGGAATGCCTATTGTAAGCTTTTTCTAACTCTTCTTGGTAAAGAACTCATCTTGGCATAATGATAATATTGCAATAAAAATAAAGATCGTAAAGGTGTTTTATATTCGTTAAAGTAATAAGTAGGAAAAGTACTTAGAATTCAATCTAATTTTATTTATACTAGTACCACCGACACGGGCATACGACCAGTCTCCCCCACGCCCCATAAAACAAACTATCTAAAGTTCACTACTGCGGACCATTCCACCTCGCAATCACTCCCCCCAAACATAAATCCAAAAATCACTACATAAGTGGGCTCACGGGCACTCGCAGCAACGAGTGCTGCCCCGGATTAACGCTTCTTCCCACCTCACTTCCCAGCCACCGTCTCATACCCTCACCCCTATCCACCTCCAACACAATCTGTCCCACGTACTCTACAAAGAAAACATACAGTCTATCCCAACATCCCTCCGTCCTTTTATAATGTAGTCCCAGGTCCAAGTACCCCTCGGCCAGAACCATCCCACAAAATGAACAACGCTCTTCTATCAACAACCCTTTTGTCTTAGCCCTCCCAAAGCCACCGACGTTCGAGTCGAGAGGTCCAGCTCGTCCCATTGCTGGTGCCGAGAATGCCAAAACCAAACGTGACACGTTTGCAAACAGCTGGGCTTCTTCTCAAAGTGTTCGGTGTAGGTGACTCGTCTCTGAGTGGCCGTTGCTGAAATCGCAGTCCCACAATAGGGACAGTTGCAATGTTGCTGGTCTGGCAAAAAGAACCACTTCTTCGGCATTGTTACCAATCCTGGTAAAACGCATCTACTACTATCCTGTTTCTTCTCGCACTGGGTGCAGGTCGAGGGATCCCCTACTGTTGCCAACCGACCACTTCTTTCCACCATCAGTGTGCCGTCAAAGGGGTTACCTGCTACTACCAACTCCCCGTCCACCTTCTCAACATGCCGGGGAATCCCTAGGCCTAACCACCTGTGACTCACCCACCAGGACCTCCACTGCAATATCGCCGAATCCTTATATAAGTCCTCTTTAGCAGGACGTCCTACAGCATATCGGGGGCACTCAGCCCAGTGGTGTCTGTCATCCTTCCCTCCACAGTTGTCATACCCTACCAAACTTGTTCCGCTGCGAATTCTCACTAAAACATAGGAATCCATACAGGTGAGACCGCGAAGATGTCGAGGTGCCCTAGGTTCACGAGCATAATACCCGTGCCCTTCCCTGTCGTGCCATGAACTCCACTCTGCTTTTTGCAACTCTCGGGCCAATGCCGCATGTCCAATCCCAAAGCTAACCCCTTCCCAACTCAGAGGTTTCAATAGACAACCCACACAGGCCTTAGCCTTTTGGTCTACCATTTTATTGCTGTTGATGCCCATGTGTCCCGGAACTCAGCTAATGTTGACATGGCTAAACGTATAAAGCAACGGGGCCATAACCTCCCACATTTCAGCCAAATCACCTTCCGAAAACATTCCGTCTACCAGGGTGAGGGCAGGAACGCAGTCCAGAAACATATGGACCGGGCGCCCCTTGGCCATCCCTCGGGCATATTGGAGTACACAGACAACCGCAAACAGCTCGGACTCAACAATACTCCAAGATGGGAAAACTGAGTACCTGTCGACAATCGTCAGTGCCCATTTCTCAAATACCGCCCATGCCATACCAGCCCCTTCAGAGGACTTGGACCCGTCCGTGTATATGACCACATCCGAGGACTTGCACAGATCTGTGTGCAGCAAACGGTGGCGAGCAGCCATTACCACCTTGCCTTTCCCGATCGTAATGGTGGGGCGGCAGGGGAGTTCCTTGTCCCAGTTCTGCCGGTGTGCCACCATCCGTTCCTGCTTCCAACCATGCCATATCTCACCGAACCACAGGTGTTGATCACAGTACCGGTAGTTAATAAATCGGCTGTAGCACCTCCTCTGCAGATACCTTCCTTGGATGGCAACAGGTGGTGTTCCGAACTCAGCCAGCAGTATATTGTTTGCCAGTTTCATGGGGATCTGGAAGACTGATTGGAGGCAATTGTTGACGTGAACCTGAATTTGCTTCACATACGACCCATAGTCGGTTACAAATTCAAGTTCATAATAAACGGTTAGAAGGTAGGCTGCCTGCACCAAGTGGTAAGTCTCCCACGCCCGTAGCCCACCAACGCTCCCAAACCTTCTCCCTAACGCTGAAATCCTTCTCCTAACACCCAACCCCCTTTCCAACTAGTACTTTACATGAGAAGAAAAGTTAAGAAATACATTAAACCTATACCCAAGAACCCGCAAATCCTCAGAAGGCAAAATCATTTCTCCCAACAACTCCATTCCTCCCCACGTCCTGTCTCCAAACCCGATCCACTGGTCTTGAGGGCACTAAATCCCATCCCCCTAGCCCTTACTATGCGATCGCAGTCTGCAAAGATTTCTCCCGCATGGTACCAGGCAGTGTTGCAAGAATCTGCAGCCACCATGATGATCCCATCATCAACATATGGGATCACTAGTTGTCGGACCCTGGGGGAGTAATGCATTCGCGGTATGAATATATCCGCCACGTAGGCTCCGAAGAGAAAAGGAGAGAGAGGTGAGCCCTGAGGCACCCACTTGTTGATATAGTAGGCCTTAGAGACGCATCCATTAAACCAGAAGCGAATTGACCGACAGGAAGTCCATCTTCGCACCCATTGAAACAGGTTCGACGGACACCCCCGGGCAACTAGGAAGTCTGACAGGAGGTCAACATCAATGTTATCGAAAACTCCTTCAACGTCTATAGACAGAATCAGCCGTTTATAGTCCTCATTATGCCGTAGGAATTCAAAGACCACCGCCATGGCATCGTGAACCCCCCTCTTCTGGCGAGAACCAAACTGTATCTCCCCTAGGTCAACACACATGGCCAGTCTCAGCAGGACCACGTGTTCTGCAACTTTTGCAGGTGTCGGGAGGAGGTGTATCATTCTCCATGACTTGACAACATCATATCTGGGTTTGTCAATCTTCGGTATGAGCACTACCTCTACCCGATGCCGATTTGGAATACCGTGACGTAACCCATAGTCAACCAGACATCTCAGAGTTGTTCTATCCCTTCGTTTCCAGAACCATATAAAAGGATACCCAATATCATCTACACATGGACCCGTGTTTGTAGGGGACCTAGCCAGGGCAATCTCCATTTCCTGAGTACTATCCATATCAATCATGGAGTCCTTCTAAGGAGCAGGATCACCAGGGGATAGCTGCTGTGCAATCAGGTCGCTGATGTCGGAATGCATCGTGGCATAGGATCCATCTGGTCGGGCCATGGAGGGAAGTGTTCGCTTGGCTTCCAACTTCCTACTAGCTGAAAAATGTCCGGGTCCTGACTTTCAGCTATCTTGGTCCTGATGTGTTCGAACCTGGCCCTCAACAGGCAAGCCTGGTAAATACTCCTGACCAGTTTGTAGTCCTCCGTTCACTCCGTCTTGCGCTTTGAATATCGTTGCAGCTGAGCCACATCCAATCTCATTGTTTCCAACTCCAGTGTCCACCACTTGCACCGACCTCTGCCAATGGAGGCCCATGAGAGCGCATCTACCACACGCCTCACTCCTTTCCATAACTTCTTGTCTCCCACCTCTTTAAGGGCATCCAGCTGCTTCCCAACTTTTTCTCCAGCTGCTTTCTTCCAAGCTGGCCTCTGACGCATAATGTTGTCAGGAAGGTCCGCGTTCAGCTTAAGGGCTTGAGCACTACGCTCAGAGCCAGCGGCGTCCATGTATCAATGCTGGACATAAGTTGCCAGGTGCAGGCAAAGGTCGATTCTGGAAATATCTCGAAAGGTTGGAAATGTCGGCAGTACCATATTCATATCACGAGCTGGGACAGTGAACCACTGTTTCAGCCACCATCCTCCTGTATTGTTATGGTCCGCGTTGGGGTCCCAGTCTTGGTGTCTGGCATTGAAATCTCCAAACACAATGTCCGGTTCCCCAAGCTCATCCAACTATCGGATAAACTGGTCCTTGGTATAGCCCAGTCAAAAGTAAACTCCAGCGTGTACCTTCTTTCTCCTTTTCTCCCAATACCCAATCTGAGCACTGCCTTCCCCATGCCCAACCACCTCAAACAGCCCACAAATGAGGGACCGAACAAACACCTCAACACCTGACCCTTTAACAAAGGAAAACAAATCCCACCGGTCAACATCTACTGGTATATGTTGTCCCTCTCGATCAACAGGAGGTTCAATAATAAAAAACAAATCAACAAAGGAAAACAAATCAAATGCCAGCACCTGATTCCGACTACTCCTCCCCACGTTTAATGCCAATGTCGTAATAAGCATTACAAGGGGGCCTCGACTGATCTACTCGCGCCGCAAGGGCCAGAGGCATAGGCAGAGCTGGTATCTGGATCCCGGGCAACCCAACTTGTTTCCTCATCACGGGGCTTGGTGGTAGTTCCAGCCTTGAGTTTTAGAATCCCATGTGCTGGAGAGGGGGAAGGCCACTCCGCTTCCTTACCCTTGGTCTTTTCCAACTTACAGCGGGGAGCCTCTTCTTCCTCATCACTGCTAATTTCGACCAGCCTGGGTGTCGGAGACCTTCTACAGCTGCGGTCTCTTTTCCTTCTATTCCCTTCTGCCCTCCTGCCCTGCTGTTTCGGTTTTCTGACGGGTTCTCTTGTGGGTCTAGTCAGTGTGGCCATTCCTTGTCCAGCAGGCGTGGAAGGTGGAGTTGGGGATGATGATTTGATACTTGGGCATCGCTCGTACCCTGTGAAGTGGTCCATCCTGTCGCACAACCAGCATAGTTTCTTGGTATGTTCCCAGGCCCGACCCACCCCTCTAGGACAAGCCAGCTTGCTGCACATGTGCTTTCGAGAGAAATGTTCTCTGAAGCAGAATCGGCACCGAGGAGGACGACCACATGTCGCTTCAAAGTGGCCAGTTTCTAGGCACCTGCCATATATCTTAAGAGGGCAATGCTCTTGAAACACTCTGACATTGCAGGCTCCTCCTCGTAACCAAATCTTTCTCTCTGCCAGTCTTTCCTTGATTGCCTCATTGTTTTCCACCATGAAGCGGATACCGCAACTTGTAGCATTGACCTACCTCACGGCGTGTATGGACCCCATAACATCGGGCCGTGACACAGTAACTACACCAGTATTGGATTGCTCCAAATGAGTGCTAAGGCCATCAAAGGCCGCGCTTCCAGTACATCCTTCCACCCTCCAAATCGATCCCCGTCGTGTATTAGCAAGCGGAACACCCGAGACAAAAATCTTTACCTTTTCTAGGTTCCTTTGAAACTCAAACTCCGGGAGTGACAATTCCCTAAGCAGATCAAGCCTGGCCTTGTCCAACCTGTTGCCCAGCTCTGTCACGGAATGTGCTGCCAAAGTCAGGAAGATGCATCCAATTTCCGGCCGCACAAGCCCTGAGCGAATATAAGGAGTATTTCCCCGAATCTTTCCCTGTTTGGAAAAGGTCATATTAATCCGATTTCGGATTGCCTCAATATCGACTCACTCTGGCAGGGCAACCTTCTTCCGAGTGGTGAAGCGCATAGTAATGTAGCTCCCTCTAGCATTCGGGGTTGGCGACGAGCGCTGTGGTGGTAGTACCGAGTTTAGTGGGTCTGGGGGTACCATTAACACCCGTCGGTATTCCTGTCGTATCCGAGCCGCACCTACTTTAACACTGGCCAGGGCTGCCGGCCCGGACTGAGCCATACCACTCAGGCGTTTGCCACGTTTCATTTGTTCTTTTCGTTTTTCTTCCTCCTCCCCCTCCTCCTCTTCCCAGTGAACAGACTTGCCTTCACCTCCACGGGCTACCCGCAAGACTACCCCCCCTTCATTGGAGGAGCTGCCACTGCTACTGGAGTGGTGTGATGAGGCCACTGATGCAGGCCAGGCAGGACGTACCTGTTTCTGTGGGCCAGTGGGGGGCTTGGGCCTGTATGCCATTCGTTTCACTACCTCCGTGAAAGAGGCTTTAGCAGTAGGAGCCTCCGTAGAGGCCTCCTTTCTCTCAGAGGTAGGGGATGGTATGGTCGGCTCCGACGAGACAGCGGAGGTGCTGCGAGGTACAGCAGGGGGGGGCGTCAGCGGGGGGACAACTTTACCTGAAGGGCTTCAATTTCCTCTCCTTACCTGCCAACAATGTCAGTCAGTGCCTTAATTGCCCATTCTAAAACATGAACTCGACTCCAGTAGTTTATCCCGTTCCTTGGTCCTTTATCGTCAAAGGTGGAGCCACTATTCATCCAAGTTCGTACATCTTATATCATGTTGTCTTCAATCGACTCGGACTCAGAAGAGAGGAGAGGCTGAGTATTGCCAGACCGGATATCCTCTAAGCCCTCCAGCATGGACCCGATTACACTACCTGAGCGGGGTCCAGGAGAGGGAGTCCTACCAGCATCCAGCATCTCACAGACACCTGCCATGATCGAGTCCGCCTGAGCCACTACAGTGTCAGTGTTCTCAGGTTGGGTCTCTGGGAGCTGGACTTCCAGTGGAGTTGAATCGCCAATGGGGGATTCTAAGGGATCCTCCAGTTGGCCTCCAGGAGGTGACACCCATCGTTCAGTAATAGGTGGAGGTGATGACCCCATAGCTGGTGAAGCGGCATGTATGCTGTCGCCCAAACCAGTCGCTTCCGAGTTGCGCCCATCATCCAGCTCCATAGGGTTGTCCCTGGCCAGCACCTCAGAGGTGGGCAGGACATCCTCAGTCATTAGCGGGGATGGAGAAAGGGGTGTAGCCTCGATTGTCGATGGGAGCACTACAGGTGGATGGATGGCTAGGCGCCCCTGGTGAACGCCTAGGAGTAGGCCAGGAAGAGCGGGGACAATCTGTTTTTTCCGTCCCTCATCAACGTTGATAGCCCTTAAAAATTGGGGACCAAGGAGAGGAGCAGCAGATCGCTTATGGGGAGATACCGACCGTGTCCGGCGCCATGTTCCACAGGCAGGAGGGTTATAGTCCTCGTCATTAGTGTCATCTAGTTTGAACTTCGGGGTTTCGTAAAGAGCCCTTTCGCCTGAAGACATTCCTGCCAGAAAGGATGAGGTCGAGGAGCCGGTCCCAGCATTGTGGGCCAGGCGGAAGAAGCTGGGCATCTTGCTTTGGGCAGCCCTAGCGAAGGGAGGAGTAATGGACCATGAGCTGGCCGCAACCGTGGTGGCAGTCAAGTTGTCCTTGGTAGGGGGGATGGAGGATTCAGGAACTACAGCCTGAATTGAACCGAACGAAGAGCCCTGTGGTAGTATCTTTGTCCAAGTTACATGTGGCTGAACAGCCACTCCCGATCAGGAAACCTCTCGCCAAAACCTCCACTTCTTTCATCGTGGCAATGGTCGCGTCGGCGACCATTTGTCGAACCAAATCATCAAACTGCGGGTTCACTGTATTCCGACACCCGTAACAGTGGTGAAACTCTAAGAAATTAAAGTTTCATTTGGGTGCAACATATGACCGTGTAGTTGTGGGGATGAGGCCACGGTGAGCCTCGCTACAAGGTGCAAGAGACAAGGCCGCATGGGCTGTCTCAAGCGAGGAGAAAGGGTTGGAGTCGAACTGAACATGGGACGACATCCTCGAAGGGGGGGGAGAATCCGTGGATGAGGAGGTTGTTGAAGATGGCATCCTCGCCCAAACTATACTCAGTGATTACCGGGACCAGGCCACGGATATCTCACACTGAAGTATCTTCTAAGCGAGAACAACAACTTTTAACCGACCGCCCGAAACGAAAAACACAAACAAGCAACAGTAGATGAAGTATTTATCGCAAGCGAGATAAGGTAAAGCATTGTTTATGCTCACTTCCGACATGGAGTGCAAGAAGTAGGAAAAGTACTTAGAATTCAATCTAATTTTATTTATACTAGTCCCACTGACACCGGCATACGACCAGTCTCCCTGATGCCCCATAAAACAAACTATCTAAAATACACTACCGCAGACCCTTCCGCCCGGCAGCTACTCCCCCCAAACACAAATCCAAAAATCACTACCTAAATGGGCTCACGGGCGCTCGCAGCAACTAGTACTGCCCCGGATTAACGCGTCTTCCCACCTCGCTTCCCAGCCACCATCTCATACCCTTACCCCTATCCACCTCCAACACAATCTGTCCCACGTACTCTACAAAGGAAACATACAGTCTATCCCAATACCCCTCCATCCTTTTATAATGTAGTCCCAGGTCCAAGTACCCTTCGGCCAGAACCATCCTACAAAATGAACAACACCCTTCTTTTAACAACCCTTTACTCTTAGCCCACAGCAAAACCACCGATGTCCGAGTCGTGAGGTCCAGCTCATCCCATTGCTGGTGCCGAGAATGCCAAAACCAATTGTGACACGTTCGTAGACAGCGGGGCTTCTTCTCAAAGTGTTCGGCGAAGGTGACTCGTTTCTGAGTAGCCGTTGCTGAAATCGCAGTCCCACAACAGGGACATTCACAGCGTCTCTGATCGGGCAAGAAAAACAATCTTTTTGGCAGGGTTACCAATCCCGCTAACATGCATCCACTGCCATCGTGTTTCTTCTCACACCGGGTGCAGGTCGAGGGATCCCCTACCGTCGCCAACCGACCACTTCTATCCACCATCAGTGTACCGTCACAGGGGTTACCTGCTACTACCAACTCCCCATCCACCTTCTCCACATGCCGGGGAATCCCCAGGCCTAACCACCTGTGACTCACCCACCAGGACCTCCACTGCAATTTCGCCGAATCCTTATATAAGTCCTCTTTAGCAGGACGTCCTACAGCATATCGGGGGCACTCAGCCCAGTGGTGTCTGTCATCCTTCCCTCCACAGCTGTCATACCCTACCAAACCTGTTCCGCTGCGAATTCTCACTAAAACATAGGAATCCATACGGGTGAGACCACAAAGATGTCAAGGTGTCCTAGGTTCATGAGTATAATACCCGTGCCCTTCCCTGTCGTGCCATGAACCCCACTCCGCTTTTCGCAACTCTCGGGCCAATGCCGCATGTCCGATCCCAAAGCTGACCTCTTCCCAACTAAGAGGATTCAATGGACGACCCACGCAGGCCTTAGCCTTTTGGTCTACCATCTCATTGCTGTTGATGCCCATGTGTCCCGGAACTCTGCTAATGTTGACGTGGCTCTACATATTAAGCAACGGTGCCATAACCTTTCACATTTCAGCCGAATCACCTTCTGAAAACATTCCGTCTACCAGGGTGAGGGCAGGAACGCAGTCCAGAAACACATGGACCGGGCGCCTGTTGGCCATCCCTTGGGCATATCGGAGGGCATAGACAACCGCAAACAGCTCGCACTCAACAATGCTCCAAGATGGGAGAACCGAGCACCTGTCGATACAGGTCAGGACCCCTTTCTCAAATACCGCCCATGCCATACCAGCCCTTTCAGAGGACTTGGACCAGTCCGCGTATATGACCACATCCAAGGATTTGCACAGATCAGTGTACAGCATACTGTGGTGAGCAGTCATTACCGTCTTACCTTTCCCGATCGTAATCGTAGGGTGGCAGGTGAGTTCCTTGTCAGAGTTCTGCCGATGTGCCACCATCCCTTCTTGCTTCCACCCGAGCCGTATCTCACCGAACTACGGGTGTTGATCACAGTACTGGTAGTTGATAAATCGGCTGTAGCACCTGCGCTGCAGATACCTTCCTTGGATGGCAACAGATGGTGTTCCGAACTCAGCCAGCAGTATATTGTTTGCCAGCTTCATGGGGGTCTGGAAGACTGATCGGAGGCAGTTGTTGACGTGGACCTGAATCTGTTTCACATATGACCCGTGGTCGGTTACGAATTCAAGTCCGTAATAAACGGTTGGAAGGTAGGCTGCCTGCACCAAGCGGTAAGTCTCCCACGCTCCTAGCCCACCAACACTCCCAAACCTTCTCCCCAACGCTGAAATCCTTCTTCTAACACCCAACCCCCTTTCCAACCAGTATTTTATATGAGAAGAAAAATTAAAAAATACATTAAACCTATACCCAAGAACCCTTAAGTCCTCAGAAGGCAAAACCATTTCTCCCAACAACTCCATTCCTCCCCACATCCTGTCCCCAAACCCGATCCACCAGGTCTTGAGGGCACTAAACCCCATCCTCCTAGCACTTGCTATGCGATCGCAGTCTGTGAAAATCTCTCCCGCATGGTATCGGGCAGCATTGTAAGAAACTGCAGCCACCATGATGACCCCATCATCAACATATGAGATCACTAGTTGTCGGACCCTGGGGGAGTAACGCATTCGCGGCATGAATATATCCACTATGTAGGCCCCAAAGAGAAAAGAAGAGAGAGGCGAGCCCTGAGGGACCCCTTTGCTGACATAGTAGGCCTTGGAGATGCATCCATTAAAACGGAACCCAATCGACCAACAGGAAGTCCTTCTTCGCACCCACTGACACAGGTTCGATGGATACCCCCGGGCAACCAGGAAGTCTGATAGGAGGTCAACATCAATGTTATCGAATCCTCCTTCAACATCCATGGACAAAATCAGCCGCTTATAGCCCTCATTATGCCGTAGGAATTCAAAGACCACCGCTATGGCGTTGTGAACCCCCCTCTTCCAGCGAAAACCAAACTGTGTCTCCCCCAGGTTAAGACACATGGCCAGTCTCAGCAGGCCCACTCGTTCTGCAACCTTTGCAGGCGTCAGGAGGAGGTGTATCATTCTCCACGACTTGACGGTATCATATCTGTGTTTGTCAATCTTTGGTATGTGCACTACCTCTGCCCGATGCCAATCCGGAAGATCATGACGTAACCCATAGTCGACCAGGCGTCTCAGAGTCGTCGTATCCCTTCGCTTCCAGAATCATATGAAAGGATACCCAATATCATCCTCACCTGGACCCATGTTCGTATTGGACCTTGCAAGGACAATCTCCATTTCCCGAGCACTGCCCATATCAATCATGGAGTCCTTTCAATGAGCAGGATCGCCAGGGGATAGCTGTTGTGCGATCAGGTCGCTGATGTCTGAATGTGTGGTGGCATAGGACCCATCTGGTCGGGCCATGGAAGGAAGTGTTTGCTTGGCTTCCAACTTTCGTGCTAGCTGAAAGATATCTGGGTCCTGACTTTCTGCTATCTTGGTCCTGATGTGTTCGAACCTGGCTCTCCACATGCAAGTCCGGTAAACACTCCTGACCAGTTTGTAGTCCTCCGTCCGCTCCGTCTTGCGCTTTAAATATTGTCGCAGCTGAGCCACATGTAACCTCATTGTTTCCAACTCCAGTGTCCACCACTCACACTGACCTCTGCCATTGGAGGTCCGCGAGAGCGCATCTACCACACGCCTCACCCCTTCCCATAACCTCTCATCTCCCACCTCTTTAAGGGCTTCCAGCTCTTTCCCGACCTTTTCCCAGACGGCTTTTTTCCAGGCCGGCCTCCGACGCATAACATTGTCAAGGAGGTCCACTTTCAACTTAAGGGCTTGAGCGCTGTGCTCACAGCCAGCGGCATCTATATATCAATGTCAGACATACGGCGCCCTGTGCAGGCAGAGGTCGATTCTGGAAATATCTCGAAAGGTTGGCACTGTCAGCGGTACTATATTCATGCCCAGAGCCGCGGCCGTGAACCACTGTTTCAGCCACCGTCCTCCTGTATTGTTATGGTCTGCATTGGAGTCCCAGTCTTGGTGTCTGGCATTGAAATCTCCAAATACAATATCGGGTTGCCCAAGCTCATCCAACCATCGGACAAACTGGTCTTTGGTATAGCTGGGTCGAAAGTAAACTCCAGCGAGTACCTGCTTTGTCCTTTTCTCCCAATACCCAATCTGAGCACTGCCTTCCCCATGCCCAACCACCTCAAACAGCCCACAAATGAGGGACCGAACAAACACCTCAACACCTGACCCTTTAACAAAGGAAAACAAATCCCACCCGTCAACATCTACAGGTAGATGTTGTCCCTCTCGATCAACAGGAGGTTCAATAATAAAAAACAAATCAACAAAGGAAAACAAATCAAATGCCAGCGCCTGATTCCGACTACTCCTCCCCACGTTTAATGCCAATGTCGTAATAAGCATTAAAAGAGGGCTTCAACTGATCCACTCGGGCCGCATGGGCCAGAGGCATAGGCGGAGCCGGTATCCGGATCCCGGGCAACCCAACTTGTTTCCTCATCACGGGGCTTGGTGGTGGTTCCAGGGTTAGTTTTTAGAATCCCATGTACCAGGGAGGGGGAAGGCAGTTCCGGTTCCTTTCTCTTGGCCTTTTCTGACTTACGGCAGGGAGTCTCTTCTTCCTCATCACTGCTGATTTCGACCAGCCTGGGTGTCGGGGACCTCCCGCGGCTGCAGCTTCTCCTCCTTTTATTCTCTTTTACCCTCCTACCCTGCTGTTCTGGTTTTTTGACAGGTTCCTTGGCGGGTCTTGTCGGTGTGGCCGTTCTTTGTCCAGCAGGCGAGGAAGGTGGAGTCGGGGATGACGATTTGATACCTGAGCATCACTCATACCCTGTGAAGTGATCTATCCTGTCGCACAACCAGCACTGTCTCCTGGTATGTCCACAGGCCTGATCCACCCCTCTGGGACAAGCCAGCTTGCTGCACATGTACCTTCGAGAGAAGTGTTCTCCAAAGCAGAATCGGCACCGAGGGGGGCGACCACATGTCGCTTCGAAGTGGCCAGTTTCCAGGCACCTACCATATACCTTAAGGGGGCGATGCTCTTCAAAATCTCTGACATTGCAGGCACCTCCTCGCAACCAAATCTTTCCCTCCGCCAGTCTTTCCTTGATGGCCTCATTATTCTCCACCACCAAGCGGATGCCGCAACTTGTAGCATTGGCCTGCCTCATGGTGTATATGTGTAATGTGTTCGCAAGGTGCTAATCACATTAACGGTAATAGGTATGATAGTTGGCAGGTGGCCTGCTCTTCCAGAGAGGAGGCGAGAGCTGAGAACTAAAGGAGGCTTCGAGGGTGTACTGAGGAACAAAGAAGTAACTGTTCAACGAAGTATATTGAAATACTATCTGTCGAAGTCTGCCCTTTCTATCGTAGAAACAGGCGGTCTTTAAATACACAAATCTGTTCATGTCTTAACATGAACGAAACTAATTAAAGGTATCAATTGATACACTTTGGTAAAACTTCTTAAGTATCAAAGTGATACTTAAAACAAAACATAAAACAAAACCAAGTATCAAACGATACTTAAAACTAACCAAGTATCAAAGCGATACTTAAAACAAAACATAAAACAAAACCAAGTATCAAACAATACTTAAAACTAACCAAGTATCAAAGCGATACTTAAAACAAAACATAAAACAAAACCAAGTATCAAACGATACTTAAAACTAACCAAGTATCAAAGCGATACTTAAAACAAAACATAAAACAAAACCAAGTATCAAAGCGATACTCAAAACAAAACATAAAACATAAACCAATAACCAAGTACCCGTACCGGTTACAATATGGACCCCATAATATCGGGCCGGGACACAGTGACTACACCAGTATTGGATTGTTCCAGGTCAGTGCGAAGGCCATCAAAGGCCGCGCTCCCAGTCCATTCTTCCACCCTCCAAATCGATCCCCGTCCTGTGTCAGCAAGCGGCACACCGGACACAAAAATCTTCACCTTTTCCAGGTTCCTCTGGAATTCGAATTCAGGGAGCGACAATTCCCTAAGCAGATCAAGCCTGGCCTTGTCCAACCTGTTGCCCAGCTCTGTCATGGAATGTGCTGCCAAAGTCAGGAAGATGCATCCAATTTCCTGCTGGACATGCCCTGTGTGAATATGAGGAGCATTTTCCCGAATCTTTCCCTGATTGGAAAAGGTCGTATTGATCCGATTTTGGATTGCCTCAATATCGACACCCTGTGGCAGGGCAACCTTCTTCCGGGTGGTGAAGCGCATGGTGATCTGCCTCCCTCTAGCATTCAGGGTTGGCGACAAGCACAGTGGTGGTGGTACCGAGTTTAGTGGGTCTGGGGGCCCCATTGGTACCCACCGGTACTCCTGTCGTGTCTGAGCTGCGGCTACTTTAACAGTGGCCAGGGCTACTGGCCCGGATTGAGCCGCTGTAGTAACAGGTATCGCATCCTTCTGAGCCGATTCCTGTTTATCAGCCTTCCCCTGAGTCTTGGCCAGAGTCGCCACCTCCCTTTCATCACCAGATCCTCTGGCAGCCTTTCTTCTCCTTCTAGCAGCACCACTCAGGCGCTTGCCACGTTTCCTTCATTCTTTCTTCTTATCTTCCTCCTCCCCCTCCTCCTCTTCCCAGTGAACAGACTTGCCTTCACCTCCGCGGGCTACCCGCAAGACCACCCCCCCTTCACTGGAGGAGCTGCCGTTGCTGCTGGACTGGTGTGATGAGGCCGCTGATGCAGGCCAGGTAGGACGTACCCATTCCTGTGGGCCTGCGGGGGGCTTGGGCATGTATGCTATTCGTTTTACTACCTCCGTAAAAGAGGCTTTAGTAGTAGGAGTCTCCATAGAGGCCCCCTTTCTCTTAGAGGTAGGGAATGGCAGGGTTGGCTCCGAAGAGACAGCAGACGTGATGTGAGATACAGCAGGGGGGGGGATGGTGGCGGGGGGACAACTTTACCTGAAAGGCTTCAATTTCTTCTCCTTGCCTGCCAACAATGTCAGTCAGTGCCTTAATTGCCCATTCTAAAACATGAACTTGACTCCAGTAGATTATCCTGTTCCTTGGTCCTTCATCGTCAAAGGTGGAGCCACTATTCATCCAAGTTCGTACGTCTTGTATCGTGTCGTCTTCAATCGACCTGGACTCAGAAGAGAGGAGAGGCTGAGTATTGCCAGACCGGATGTCCTCTAAGCCTTCCAACATGGACCCGATTACACTACCTGAGCGGGGTCCAGGAGAGGGAGTCCTACCAGCATCCAGCATCTCACAGACACCTGCCATGATCGAGTCCGCCTGAGCCACTACAGTGTCAGTGTCCTCAGGTTGAGTCTCTGAGAGCTGAACTTCCAGTGCAGTTGAATCGCCACTGGGGAATTCTAAGGGGTCCTCCAGTTGGCCTCCAGGAGGTGACACCCATCGTTCAGTAATAGATGCAGGTGATGACCTCATAGCTGGTGAAGGGGCATGCATCCTGTCGCCCAAACCAGTCGCTTCCGAGTTGCGCCCATCATCCAGCTCCATAGGGGTGTTCCTGGCCAGCACCTCAGAGGTGGGCAGGACATCCTCAGTCATCAGTGGGGATGGAGAAAGGGGTATGGCCTCAATTGTCGATGGGAGCACCACAGGTGGAGGGATGGCCAGGCGCCCCTGGTGAATGCCTAGGACTAGGCCAGGAAGAGCAGGGACGATCTGTTTTTTCCGTCCCTCATCGACATTGATAGCCCTCAAAAATTGGGGACCAAGGAGAGGAGTAGCAGATTGCTTAGCAGGAGATGTCGACCGTATCCGGCGGCGTGTTCCAGAGGCAGGAGGGTTATAATCCTCATCCTCAGGGTCGTCCAGTCTGAACTTCGGGGTTTAGTAAAGAGCCCTTTCACCTGAAGACATTCCTGCCAGAAAGGAGGGAGTCGAGGAGCCGGTCCCGGCATTGTGGGCCTGGCGGAAGAAGCTGGGCGTCTTGCTTTGGACAGCCCTAGTGAGGGGAGGAGTAATAGACCAAGAGCTGGCGTCAACCGTGGTGGCAGTCGAGTTGTCCGTGGCGGGGGGGACGGATGATTCAGGAACTATAGCTGGAGAATCTTTGGGAGGGGAAGGTGCAGGGGCTGGAGAATATTCCGAATCACGGTCTGAATTGAACCGAATGAAGAGCCCTGTGGTAGTGTCTTTGTCCAAGCCACTCCCGATCAGGAAACCTCTCACCAAAACCTCCACTTCTTTCATCATGGTAACGGTCGCGTCAGCGACTGTTTGCCGAATCAAATCATCAAACAGCGGGTTCACCGCATTCCGACACCCGTGACAGTGGTGAAACTGTAAGAAATTAAAGTTTCCTTTGGGTGCAACATATGACCGTGTAGTTGTGGGGATGAGGCCACGGCCAGCCTCGCTAGCAGGTGCAACAGACAAGGCTGCACGGGCTGTCTCAAGCGAGGAGGAAGGGTTGGAGCCGTACCGAACAGGGGATGACATCCTCGAAGGGGGGGGAGAATCCATGGAGGAGGAGGCTGTCGAAGACGCCATCCTCACCCAAACTATACTCAGTGATTACCGGGACCAGGCCACGGATATCTCACACTGAAGTATCTTCTAAGCGAGAACAACAACCTCTAACTGACCGCCCGAAACGAAAAACACAAACAAGCAACAGTAGATGAAGTATTTATCGCGAGCGAGATAAGGTAAAGTATTGGTTATAGTCACTTCCGACACGGAGTGCAAGAAGTAGGAAAAGTACTTAGAACAAAGCGTGAAGATCCTATCCTCCTCAGCCGCATCGGCCTCCTTATATAGTGTTCTTCCCACCCATAGTCATGTGACCCAAAGTAGTCACATGTGCAAAACCAAATCATAACAAACTAGTCATACGACCAAAGTGGTCACATGCTCAAAACCCATGACCTTGTAGCGAGGTCATGTGCGAAACTCATAAACCAATCATAACTCAATAAACAGGTCATATGACTCAGTTGAGTCATATGCGTGAAACCCATGACCTCATAACAAGGTCATGTGCGAAACATAAATCATATCCGCAAGGCATACCCGTAAGGCTTACTCGCAAGGCATATTCATCAGGCGCACCTCCCATGACTCATATTTGAGCCATGTGCGAAAGAATCACAAATCTCACACATAACAAATCATATGACTCAAATGAGTCATATGTGTGAAACAATAACATACCTGTGACTCATAACCATGTGTCACGTGAAAACCTTTTCCTCGCTAAGCCATATTCGTGACAAGTAGGCAGTTAAAATGAAAAGGAAAGCATCAAAGGTCAAACTAGTAGAAAGCCATACTATGTACATATTCATCCAAGCTTAATGGGGGGTAATTAAACTTATCCGAAACAATATTTCTTTCTTTCAAGCTAGTATAAATATTGTTAAGAAGTGTAGATACAAGATAATATGCGGCAACTGGTGAAGACATGATTTTAGAGTCTTTCTTGTAATTGTCAATTTCCTAAGGTTAACATTAAGACCAAAACCCCATTCTACTGATATTTGAGCACTTGATATAAGAAGATTTGCATCCTCTTCTGTCCTGGAAAGTGGTACTCCAGGCTCAGAAGACCGATATGGATCCATTATACCAAAGACTAGCCAATAGGGTAAGTCGCCATAGAGCTAATATCGTGGTTGTTCCAGCTCAGCTCCGAAAAATATCATGGAGTATTCTTTCTAGCCTTGAGCTGTTCCAGATCATCTAGTCACTACTTGGCCCGGTATATGGTCCATGCAGGCTAGACGTAATACCATCTGGTGTCATCATCGATTGGAACTGAAAGCCATGCGCTTTCTTATTGCCACTATAATAGTTGGCTTGATTTTCCCCTGGCCGACAAAATGGTCGCATTGTACCATCAATCCAACCCCAAATGCTACTTCCTCCCACCACCTTCTCAATTGCCTTTGTGTCATTAAATATTTTCTGTAAACTAAGTCATTCCTTATCTCAGAAAAGGAACTCCTGAAATCATAAACTCAGCTTAACTAATATATCATTAAAGACCAATGATATATAGCTTCACCAGAACCCAAAGATCTTTATTTCATCCTTCAATCATACTCCAGATACAGACAAACAATGTAGCAATATGCATGTTGCAAGCTCAGGTGAGGGATACAGACAGTTGCGCCATTGGATTCTCAAAATGCCCAGAATGGAAATAAGTATTCGGATTTCATCTTTACTCAATCTATAGCTTGGATTAGCATTCCCCATATACTATTTATTTATAACGTTCTATTTCAAAAGTTCTAACATCTTATCTAGTACTTGGGTATGCATGTGGGAGACCGGACAGTCAGGGATTCTGGTGGCCTGGCAATACCTACCCTCATATGAAATAAAGGAATGAATTTGGGATTGAAATTGCTCAAACAAGCAGGAAGCTTTGACACCTCCTAATTCCTGGCTGTCCTGTCTCCCACGTCCATACCCAAGTACTATTACAAAATGTCATAGCTAATGTAGTAGTCCTTTATATTACAGGACCCGCTAGCTACCAGAACATTTGCAACATATCTATCTACCGGGGATTCATACCGAAGGTACTCAATAAAGTCCTAATTATCATGAAAAATATGAGGTCCAGGGCGATCCATTGACCAGTCAGGTCTGCGGATATAACTTATGGGAGGGCGTATTCGGGTATCTTTCTTTCTCCTTTTCTGTTGATCTTCCTTCTCTTTCCTTCTTCTCTGTTGAAGATGTTTTCCCATCATATGGTGGTGGCTGATCAACGCTAAAAGGACGAGCGCAAAGTGCTTGCGATACTTATTGGTGACTTTTAACCGAGAAGACATAGGAGTAAATGTTGTTCATAGTCAATCAGTACTCCGAACCCTGCCGAAAGTAAAATATATCTTCTCCTCGACTTAGCCTCCAGGTACATGACCTTCAATTGGCGATGAGGCTAGTTTTTTCACATGCCACAGTTACATAACTAATGAAAAACTTGATTTAGCACGGGTTGGCTAAACCCGCGCCACCCTCAACAATATCGTCTTGGAAAATAGCTCTTCGATTTAGCACGGAATGCCAATAGCACGGTCGGCTAAACCCCTCTAATGTGATTGTTTTGTCCATGATAATGTGATAATATAATACTATTAAACTTTTAAAGCCTGATTGTGATATTCTAGAAAAAGCTATATCTTCATTAGGTCATAAACATTCACAAGAAACTAAGGAGCTTATTGCTGCTGCTCCTTCACTTAAGTTTTTTACACTCGATGTCTACTCGTAGAGTACCTGTACTGGAGTACTTAGTATAATACTTGAATGGCTGACCCGCTGTTGATCGGATGGTCTTGCGGTATCGAGTAGGTTCCACAGGTTCCATATGAAAGCCCCGCTTTTCTTCACTCCCAAGAATTCCATTGTCAGCTGTTCCCATCACCTACCTTCCACAATATCCTAAACAGCAAAAAAACCGAAAATGTCAGAATCTTTTAACAATAGTATCAACTCTTTTAACCGTCCACACAGAACACCACTTTGGTATGCTGCGAAGAGCGGGCACGAGGAAGTGGTGAAAATGCTACTCGGACGGCAAGATGTCAACCCCGACGAAGTAGAAGAGGGCGGCCAAACACCACTCTCTTGTTCTGCTGAGGGTGGGCATGAGGAAGTGGTTCGGATGCTTCTCGGAAGGGACGACGTCGGCCCCAACGCGCTTGACGAAATAGGTCAAACACCGCTCCATTTTGCTGCTTGGAATGGGCATATGGGAGTGGTAAAAATACTACTCAAACGGGACGACGTCTACCCCAACGTACCAGATGGCAATGGCCAAACGCCCCTCCATTGTGCTGCTTCGATTGGGTACGAGGGAGTGGTAAAAGCACTACTCAGATGGGATGACATCAACCCCGACAAACCTGAATCGGGCGGCCAAACGCCACTCTGGTTTGCCTCTCGTAATGGGCACGGGGAGTGGTGAAAAGACTCCTCAGACGGGGCGATGTCAACCCTAACGCACCAGATTGCTGGGGCCAAACACCACTTGGACGGGCTGAAGACGACCCCAACAAACCAGAACACTTCGGAACCACGCCACTCTTCTGGGCTTCTGAAAATGGCCATGCTGGAGTGGTGGTGCTATTACAGTCCCTAGCATCTGCCTCGCGCAGCGCAGCCTAAGGCCGAGGAGACACCCCCCCTCCTTATCTCCTCCGGGTAGGAACACGTCTGCAAGGACAGCAACAGCTCTAGGAGTAATTCTGCCGCTGCCGTTGCCTCCCTCCTCACTCCCGCCCGGCCTCCTCCTACACCCCAAACGCCACGCTCCAGTCATCGCCGTTTTCCCCTCTTCTCTGGCGTAGGCCTGTGATAGGGGACAAGCTTAGACCATGTCCCTTGGTCGGGAAAAGTCATTGAAGTAAAATAAAATCGTTTGGAATGTGAGGAGAGAAAAGTATAGTTAAAGGGATGATGGATAAGAACCAGCAGGAGATTTTCTTAGGCGCACACTTGAAAGGTCAGAATTCGCGTATCATTTCTAAGTAGATAACAAGGCCCTTTTAACCCAAGATGATCTACATCTTGTCCGGTGCCTGTGTGGATGAAAATTTTCATCTCCGGTAAGGGGACTAAAGTCTTGTCCCTTTGAAACAACAAGGAAACAGAAAAGAAACAAGAGAGAAATTTTTACTGCAAGGAGAAAAGGAGATAGAGAGGAAACAGAACGGAAACAACAGGGTGATAACAGTTTCAGACATCAAGTAAGGTATAACGGAAAGTTCATGAAGATCATATGGGAAACCAATAGTAGGTATGAAATCGAAACTCAGGGACAATATTCCAACACCTAATATCATTCACTCTTACCGTATTACCATTTTCTAATTTTAAATACCATTTACACATTTATTATTGCTTGGTTTTTCGTATAATCCTTACCCTTCCCTCTCCACTCTATACTAGAGACCCAAGAGTTGTTTAGATAATTGGGCGAGCCCAATCATACCGGTTGCCTCTCTCTTCATATTCGTATGCTCAGTCAGGTTTAGTGGAACAGGATTACGGTGATGGTGGAAGGTGGTCGAAAAAAAATAGTGAAATCCACTTGACCTACTTCTGCGCTCAAAACAGGACAACAGCACCGCCGCTTGAGGAAAAGATGGACCAACTCCTCGGGGCCATCGGCTCCATTGGCCAGGCTACCACTGAGTGACCAAAGCCATCCTTTCTTAAATGTATCGGACCGGGAAGCGGATCAGACAAAGAAGTGAGTCAGTTAAAACGCACTAAACAGGTGGAAATTTAAAATTCTCAACGCCCGACACCGCGAAGACGAAATACAACAGTGTAGGAGGTATCCCAAATACCACATTATCCCAGATTTGCCCTTTTTTCTCTAAATTCAGGTTTTGTTTTGAAATTTCTGCAGTGAGGATTCGAGCAAAATTGACATACAAAGCGATTCCCTTCTACGCCTAATCCGCTTCCATTCCAATACCTTATGAACCTAGCTCCCGAAGACGGGAGTACTAAATATCCACTTAAAGGTCCTGAAACTCTGGAACCGACGAAAGGATGTCAGGGCCTATTTTATCATAGTATTATGGATTCAGCCAGTAATATTTGGAGGGCAGAGTTACCCTACAATTACCAGATCACACCTTTCAAATCCATTCTCTTTTATAATACTTGGGAGCAAATTATCATAAGTAATAATATTGCACACCGGGGGAAAAAACACAGCAGGGCCCCAACGCCCGTTGCACCATAACTTGGGTTAATTTGCAGCAGGCGGGCAAGTACGGTACCGGATTTTGAACCCGTCTTGCTCCGAGGAAAACATGACCTTTTAATCAATTCTATTGCTTATCGATGAGGTCCTGCCCTGCGGCCTTCCTGGTGTGAGGAAGGGAAAATGGGAACGGGAGGTATAAGTATTTCTGACACCCGTAAAAAAGTAACGCCAAAACTAGTTTGCTAGATACCCTCTCGTACTCGTCTATCCGTAAAAGTATTTGGACATGTTTGCATCATTAGTACCTATCATAGCGCCCAAAGGCCGAATGATTTATCAATGGCCATGTATGATATGTACAGGTATTCTACCGGTAGTTCTGGGGATAGATCCCGGTCACTCGGCCCCTCGTGTTTTCTTCTATAGATTGTTGATGCTGATGCCCCGCCTTTGTTAGACTCGATGCCTACTGTACCGTGCTCGAGTAACGTACTCTCCCGTGACGAACGGGGGTATTTGGCAGGCAAAAAAAGTGGAATTTGTCAAAGTAGGATAACAATAAAAATACATGTCTCTAATCCTTGTTCGCCACGCCCAGCTAGGCACTGTACGAGTACCTCAGTACAAGAGCAGTGGTAGATCACATGATCATGCGCTATCCTGGAGGTTTCACAAAAAGCCCCGCTTTTCTTCACTCCCCAGAATTCAACTAGCCGCTATCCCCTGTCTTCTGTAATATCCTAAGCATCAAATAAACTGAAAATGACCCAATCTTTCACTAATAATATCAATTCTTTCAACGGGACCCACCGAACCCCACTTTGGTATGCTGCTATGAATGGGCACGAGGAAGTAGTAGAAATGCTACTCGGACGGCAAGATATCAGCCCTGACCAACCGGACGAGGGTGGCCAAACACCACTCTCTTGTGCTGCTGATGGTGGGCACGAGGAGGTGGTGAAGATGCTACTCCAACGGGACGACGTCAACCTTGACAGACTCAATGGCCAAGGCCAAACCCCACTCCATCGTGCCGCTTGGAGTGGGCGTGAGGGGGTGGTGAAAATACTGCTCGGACGGGAGGGTTTCAACCCCAACGCCCCAGACGACCATGGTAATACACCGCTCCATTGTGCTACGTGGAGTGGGTACGCGGGAGTGGTAAAAGCACTGCTCAGACGGAACGACATTAGTCCCGACAAACCAAATAACAACTGCCAAACACCACTCTGGTGTGCCGCTCGGAGTGGGAACGAGGGAGCAGTGAAAACACTGCTTGGACGGGGCGATGTCAACCCCAACACACCAGATAACGATGGCCGAACACCGCTCCACTGTCCCGCTTGGAATGGGGATGAGAGGGTGGTGAAAATTCTACTCGGACGCGGCGATATCAACCCCAATGTACATGATAACCACGGCAATACACCGCTCCATTGTGCCGCTTGGAGTGGGTACGGGGAGGTGGTAAGAGCATTGCTCGAGCGGGGCGACGTTAGTCCCGACAGACCAGATAACAACGACCAAACACCACTCTGGTGTGCCGCTCGGAATGGGCAAGAGGAAGTGGTGAAAATATTACTCGGACGGGGCGACGTCGACCCCAACAAGCCAGATGAAACGGAGCTAACGCCACTCAATTGTTCTGCCGAGAATGGTCATGAGGGAGTGGTAAAGATACTACTCGGACGAGCGGACGTCGACCCCAACAGACCAGATAGGTACGGCGAAACACCGCTCCGGTCGGCTGCTGAGAATGGCCATGAGGGAGTGGTGGCACTACTACAGTCCCCACCATCTGCCTCGCGCAGCGCAGCCTAAGGTCGGGGAGACACCCCCCTCCTTACCCCCCTCGAGTACGAACAACCCATCTATGATACCATGTCTGCAAGCACGGCAACAGCTCCGTAAATATTTCTATCGCCGTAGCCGCTTCTCGCCCTGTCTCCTCCCGTAACCTAAACGCTACGATCTGGCTATCGCCGTCTTCCCCTCCCCTTCTGGAGTAACCAGTTCAAACTATCTCTTTGATCGGAGGAAGTCATGCACGATGGGGATACTCATATACATAATATTATTTTCTTCTGTAATCGAGTCAGAACCTGTCACTTTCTGTCTATAATCTAGACTCACCTTGGTAGAAAGCCATTTCTCTTACTGGTCTAACAAGATAAGTTTCTATGGCTTGAAATTTTCCTCATAATATCGTTCACTCTTACTGTATTACTACTTTCTAATTTTGAATCTTTGCGCATTTATTATTCACTGGTTTTCATGTAATCCCTACCCTTTTTGCTCCACTCTCAAGTAGAGATCTAAGAGTTGTTTAGATGATTGGGCGAGCCCAACCATACCCGCTGTCTGCCTCACTCATCAGATTCATGTGCTTAGTCAGATTTGGTGACAGTAGAACTCGAAAGAAAGTGAAATCCACTACGGAGGTATGATACTTGTACTCGTACAGCCTATAAGTTTTGAGTACCTTACCAGCAGCGGTGTTGCTCTAGTACGAGTTGAACGGGTGAATTGGGTAACGACGATACCCAATTCTCTCCCTCACCCCCCCCCCCACTGACGAGTAAAATTACAAAACTTATGAGCTGTACTTGTACTTCCGTAGACTACCGGTATTGCAATCCCTCCACCCGCATTCAGGACCTCACGCTCGAGCCAAATAGGGCGATAGTACCGCCCCTTGAGGAACACATAGATTAATTCTTCGGGGCCATAGGTTCCATTGGCCAGGCCATTATATTGAGTGACCTAAACCATAACTTTTATTGTGAGCCTAGTCTTACTTCTGAAGATGCGAGAACTAAATACGCACTAGTCTAAAAGGTCCTGGAGTCTGGAACGAAGGAAAGAAGGAATGTAATGACCTATGGATTTAGTCAGCAATATTGGCTGTGCAGAGTTACACCAAGAGGACATAAAGTGCATGAGTTTTTTGTATTATATTGTAACAGTACACAAAAAAAAGCTTCTCGGAAATCGGACTTCATCGTAACTCAACCAAGAATGACCCAATTTAAAGAATTAAGGAACACAAGGAAGCGGTAAGGGCATAAAGCCCTTTTCTGTCACTTGTCAAGATAATTGGTTGAATTGGAGTCCAAGAACCCATCGAAAGGTAAGAATAGTATGCGTTCATGGTTCCCAAGCGAAGACACTTGAACCAGGGTAACCTTGACCATTGGTGTTCGCTAATCGGTTCTTATTGTTTTGTATCTATTCATAATACCACACGGTTCGCAATGAAAACGTAGAGAACACGGGTGCTACGATTTAATATATGCTGCCTCTTTTTACTCTATCTTAACAAGTCAAATATAACGTATATCACAGAACCGTTGTTGAGTTTGGATATTGTAACGTTTTCTTGTATCATAGAAAACGAAAAAATGCTAGTGCGAGCTGAAAAACTCGTGCATTTTTGTACCCCAGGTGTACTGTACTGTACAGTACCCTACAATTACCAGGTTAAACTTTTCAAAACCATTTCCTTCATCAAGTACTCGGGAGCAAATCAAGTAAGTACCACAATGTTACGCACCAAAGAAAAGAAAGAAGAAGAAAAACAGCAATATCCAATACCCGTTGCACGCACCATAGATTTTACTAGTTTTTTTCTGCTAATTTTAATAGCCAATCCGGAATTCCAGCTTCCTTTTCACGGGTTAGACTACCGGTAGTTGTACGAGTATAGGTACAGCGACCTCTAACCCACTACCAGGTGTTGCTCCTATTCGAGTCGGTACGGCAACTTAACTGGCCGCAGGCGGGCAAGTATTTCAAAACCATCTTGCTCCCCGGGGGACACGACCTCCTATGCATTTCTGTTGCTTATCGATAGCGTTCTGCGGCGTTCGTTGCGTAGGGAAGGGAACACGGGTTGTAAGTTTTTCAAAAACTAGTAAGAGCGATGCCAAAAGCTGGTTTGTTACATGCCTACACGTGCTTGGCCATCGGTACTCGTAAAAGTATTTAGACATGTTAGCATTATTAGTACCTGTCATGGCGCCAAAGGCTCTAACAATTCATCAATGGGCAAGGGTGATATTCATGCTGCTCTCGGTTCTGAGGATCGGGCTGGGGTATCCAGCCCCCTGTGTCGGGCACTTGTACCCGAGTGCTGCGCTGACTCATCGTAGTTTCGATGATCCTACGGTATCCACGAGGTTCCGAAAAAAGCCCGGCCCAACTTCGCTCCCCAGAATTCCAGCAGCCAGTTAACCCCATCTTCTATCCTCTACGATATCCTAAGCGGCAAATAAAAAGAAAATGGCTCCATCTTTCACGGGTAATATCAGCGTTTTCAATAGGTCCCGCGGAACCCCACTCTGGTACGCTGCTATGAATGGGCACGAGGAAGTGGTGAAAATGCTACTCGAACGGCAAGATGTCATCCCCGATAAAGCGGATGAGCGCGGCCAAACTCCACTCTTTCGTGCTGCTGCGGGTGGGCACGTGGAGGTGGTTCGGACGCTTCTCGGACGGGACGACGTCAATCCCAACACGCTTGACAAATCAGGCCAAACACCACTCCATTATGCTACTTGGAATAGGCGTGAGGGAGTGGTGAAAATGCTACTCGGACGGAGCGATGTCAACCCCAACGTAACAGATGACACCGGCCTAACACCCCTCCATGATTCCGCTGAGGGTGGGCATGAAGAAGTTGTAAACCTGCTGCTCGGACGGCAAGATGTCAACCCCGATAAACCAGATATAGACGGCCAAACACCACTCTGGTGTGCCGCTCGGAATGGGCATGAGGGAGTGGTGAAAATACTACTCGGACGGGCCGACGTCGACTCCAGCAAACCAGATAATTACGGCCACACGCCACTCTGGTGGGCTACTACGAATGGCCATGCGGGAGTGGTGGCGCTACTACAGTCTCAACCATCTGCCTCCTGCAGCACAGCCTAAGCCGAGGAGGCACTCCCCCTCCTTACCTCCTTCGTGCGCGAACAGCCCATCCACCACGTCTTCGGAGACAGCAACAGCTCCATAAACATTTCTTCCGCCACCGCCGCCTTCCTCCTCCCACCCCCGCCCAGCCCCCTCCCGCAGTTTAAAGGCCATGCTCTAGTCATCGCCGTCTTCCCCTCCCTTCTGGGGTAAGCGTGCGACAGAAAACTAGCTCAAACTATCTCTTTTTCTCGGAGGAAGTCATGCACGATGGGGATACCCATATACAGATTTTTTTTATGTTACCGAGTTACGGTTTTTCAGTTTCTGTTTGTAATTGAGAGTTTGGCGCTCGTAGGAAGCCATTTCTGTTGTCGGTCTATCGAGATGAGTTTATATGGCTTGAAACTTTCCTCATAATATTATTTACTCTTGTTATTATCTTCTAATTTTGAATACCCTTTGCACATTTATTCTTAATTGACTTTTTCTGTATCCCGAATCCCCGTTTGCTCAACTCTAAAGTATCATACCTCAGAGCTGTTTAGGTAATTGAGCTAGCCCAATCATACCAGTTGTCTGCCTCCCTCTCCAGATTCCTATACCTAGTCAGATTTGGCGGAATAGGATTGTCACCATAGTAGAACGTGGCCAACAAAAAAAGCGAAATCCCCTAATTACCGGTATGGGGATCCCTTCGTCTATATTCAGGGCCTCACGTTTGAGATGAATAGGGCGATAGTATCGCCACTTGAAAAGATTAACTGCTCGGGACCATGAGCTCCCTTGGCCAGGTCACCTGCAAAAAAAAAAAAACACCCCAAAATCCAATGTCTGTTGCGCAATAACTTAATTGACGGCAGGCATGCAAGCGCCGATATTTTAAACCCTTTTTGCCCCCAGAAAAACATGACCTTCTGTTCATTTCTGTTGCCCATTGATGGCCTTCTGCCACGTTCCCTGTATGGGGGGGGGGGAAGGGGGCGTGGGGCTGTAAGTACTCGTACTTCTGACCCTGTTAAAAAGCGATGCCAAAGCTAGTTTGTTAATAGTTACTAAGACTTGACCACCCGTAAAAGCATTTAGACATGTTGCATTATTAGTACCTATCATAGCGCCAAAGGTCCCAATAATTTATCGATGGACAAGTATGATATGTATGATATGCGTGCTGCCAGCGGGTTTGGGGATGGGGCTCAGGTACCTAGACGCCTATGTTTTCTATTATGGATTGTGGCTCCGATGCATCGCTTAATTAAGGGTTTCTAGACTGGGAGTCAACAGCACAGTATCAATACTGACTCATCATACAGGTATCGTAGATTGGATGATCCTGCGGTAGTCTACTCGTACTCGAGTGTTTAGGAGGTTCCCCAAACAACCCCGCTTCCCCCCACGCTCCAGAATTCGAGTAGCCAACTGACCCCACCATCTGCCTACCTCCCACAATATCGTAAGCAGCAAACAAGCTGAAAATGTCTCAACCTTTCAATAATAATATCAGCTCTTTCAGCGGACCCCACCGAACGCCACTCTGGTATGCTGCTCAGAATGGGCATGGGGAAGTGGTGGAAATGCTACTCGGACGGCAAGATATCATCCCCGATAAAGAAGATGAGGGCGGCCAAACACCGCTCTCCTGTGCTGCTGAGGGTGGACACGAGGGGGTGGTGAACATGCTACTCGGTCGGGACGACGTCAACCCCAACAGACTAGATGACGGGGGCAAAACACCACTCCATCACGCTGCTTGGAGCTGTCGTGAAGGGGTGGTGAAAATACTACTCAGACGGGGCGATGTTAACCCCAACGTACAAGACGATAGCGGTAATACACTGCTCCACGTTGCTACTTGGGGTGGGTACGGGGGAGTGGTAAAAGCACTGCTTGGACGGGACGACATCAGTCCCGACAAACCAGATAACAACGGCCAAACACCACTCTGGTGTGCCGCTCGGAGCGGGTACGTGGGAGTGGTGAAAACACTGCTCGGATGGGGCGATATTAATCCCAACGCACCAGATGATGATGGCCAAACGCCACTCCATACTGCAGCCTGGAATGGGCACGAGGAAGTGGTGAAAGTACTGCTCTGGCGGAACGATGTCGACCCCAACAAACTAGGAGGCGATGGCCAAACACCACTCGGTTGGGCCGCTAGGCACGGTGACGGAGGAGTGGTGAAAGCGTTACTCGCACGGGGTGACACCAACCCCGACAAGCCTGACCACTTAGGCCGAACACCGCTCTGGTGGGCCGCCGAGCATCGCCATGCAGGAGTAATGACGCTACTACAGTGCCCAACATCTGCCACCCGTAGCACAGGCTAGGGTACAGGGGGCGTCTCCCAAATACGGGCTTTCAATCTACCAAGTGCGCATGAAAAACAGCTCAAGGAAGATTTCTACTGCCGCCGTCGCCTCTCTCGCCCCCGCCCGGTCTCCTCCCACAGTTGAAGCGCCACGTTCTCGTCGCAGCCGTCTTTCCCTCCCTTCTGGGGTAGGCCTGCGACAGAAAAAAAGCCCAAACTATCTCTTCTGGTCGTAGGAAGCCACGCGCGATAGGGATGCCCATATCTACCTCCTAAACCTGTATAGAGTTTCTTCGTCGAGTCAGGGTTCGTTAGCTTCTGTTTGTAATCTAGAGTTTGAAGTTTGTAGGAGGCCATCCCTAATAAATATATCGAGATAAGGTTATGTGGCTTGAAATTTTCCTGGTATGATATCATAATATTATTTACTCTTATTATTGACAATTTTTTGATTGTAGATCTATCCCTTTTTCTCCGCTCTAATGTAGAGACCCCAAGGTTGTTTAAATAATTGTGCACGCCCGATCAATTCAGATTATGTGGAACGGGATTAGCAAAGAAGTATTCTGACTTTGCAAGGTCGAGCCACCGAGCACTGTTGCGCGTTTAGAAAAGTTAGACTACCGGTAGTGCCGTTTCTGGTGGTAAGAACAGTTCAAATGTTGACCGACCCTCTTAATAGAACCTCCCTGACGCCCCCTTTGCTACATAACTGAATTGGCAGCAGGTGGGGCATGTGGCTGTATCTCGAACCTCCCCCCTCCCGGGAAAGAATGACCTTGGGGGTATTTCGTTCATTCATTCATGGCCTTCTACGGCGCTCCTTGTATGGAGAAGGGAAGCGAAGGGAACATGAGGTGTAAATATTTCAGACACATGAAAAGCGACGCTAAGGTTAGGTATTAAATACTCGTGTTTGACCATCCATAGAGTACCTGGACGTGTTGGCATTATTAGTGTTGTGCCTGTCGTGAGACCAAAAACCCGAATAATTTATCTACCCTATGCATAGTATGATACTGCCAGTCATAATATTATCATAATATTATCATATCTGGGATGGCTCAGTTACCCGGCCCCTCTGGGAATTGTTGCTGCTCACTCGATCAAGCTTTTTCACACTCAATGTCCGAGTTGCTGACCTGCCGGTGATTGGATGATCCTGCCTGATGCACTACTACCTGGTATCCCGGAGGTTCCACAAAAGGCCCCGCTTTTCTTCACTCCCCAGAATTCCGGCAACCGGCTTGCTACATCATCTACTGTACCCCAAGTACTCGAGTATCTCCTACAATATCCCAGCCAATAAGGGAAAATGTCTCGGTCTTTCAACGGTACTAGCAACTCTGTTAACGGGCCCCACCGAACGCCTCTCTGGTATGCTGCCAAGAAGGGGCACAAAGAAGTGGTGGAAATGCTACTCGGACGGCAAGATGTCATCCCCGATAAAGCAGATGGGGGCGGTCAAACACCACTATTTTGTGCTTGTGAGCGCGGGCACGAAGAGGTGGTGAACATGCTGCTCCGACGGGGCGACGTCAACCCCGACAGACTGGATCGTGAAGGCCAAACCCCACTCCACCGTGCTGCTTGGAGCGGGCGTGAAGGAGCGGTGAAAATACTACTTGTACGGGGCGATGTCAACCCCAACGTACAAGATCACTACGGCAATACGCCGCTCCATGCTGCCGCTTGGAGTGGGTACGGGGGAGTGGTAAAAGCACTACTTGGACGGGACGACATCAGTTCCGACAAACCAGATAACCACGGCCAAACACCGCTCTGGTGCGCCGCTGGGAATGGGAACGAGGAAGTGGTAGAAGCACTACTCGGACGGGCCGACGTTGACCCCAATCTTCCAGATAACTACGGCCAAACACCACTCTGGTCGGCCGCCAAGAATGGCCATGCCAGAGTGGTAAGTATACTACTCGGACGAACCGACGTCGACTCTAACAAACCAGACATCTTCGGCAAGACACCACTCTATTGGGCTTCTGAGAATGGCTATTCGGGAGTGGTGGCACTACTACAGTCCGCGGCATCTGCCTCCCACAGCACAGCGTAAGGTCTGGGAGGCATTCCCACTCCTTACCTCCTCCGAGCGCGAACAACGCATCTGCCATATCTACAAGGGCAGCATCATTTCCATAAACATTCCCGCCACTGCCGTCCCAATCTCCCTCCTCCCACCCATGCCCAGTCTCCTCGATAGTTTAAACGCCACGTTCTGGTTATCCCCGTATTCCCCCCCTTCTGGCGTAAGCCTGCGACAGAAAACCAGCTCAAAGTTTCTCCTTTCGTTGAGGGAAATGATACGTGATGGGGATACCCATATCAATCACATACCCTCCCAAGCCTATATCCAGCTTTCTTTACGTAGTCGAGCAGGAATTGACGACTTCTATTTATAACCCAGAGTTTAGCACTAATTGGAGTCTGTTTCTATTGTACGGTATTAAGGATAGGGCAATGTGGCTTGAAATTATCCTCATTTTCACCCCTATTACCGCTTCCTGATTTCAAATTCTCTTTACACATTTATTATTCATCTATCTTCTCCACAATGCCCCCCCCCCATTCCTCCCCTCTCAATGGGGATTTGTAATGTCTCTCTTTTTTTTTTTTTTTGAAGTCCGTGAGAGCAGGCTCCCCTCCTATTTTCCTGTCGCCCGTGGTCGGGAAAGGCCAATCTGACACAACATGCCTTTTTCTTTTGTATTTGTATGTAGGCATAGGTACATAACCCAAGTTACCAACTAAATATTATTTAGTATGATATTGCTGCTATAATTTATACACAATTATCGGATAATATGGATAAAAACCTGAAGTTGAAAATACACAAGAAAACACCCGGTTTGGAAGCCATATTATTATGATACAGAAAGCCATACCCTGGAAGCAATTAAGATCCACCATCTCTATCAGCCCTATGATCTGCGGATTCCGAGTCCGCGACCTGGCGAGAGTTTAGCATTTTCTGGATTACAAGATTTGCCCGCTAGACACATTATATAGTATTAAATGAGGGCAATTTTGTTATCCTGTCAGGCTAATAATACCGTAAACCAATATGCTGAATTGTAGTGATAACCTGATAGCGGATTTCGAGACCCTTTACAGTATACAGAAGTAGCGCCAGAAGTGATTGTAAAGGTTTGGCTGGGAACCAGATTCTGATTCTCCATATATATTATATAATTCTTATAACAAGGAATACTGTCAGGGGGAAATTCAGATTCATGTCTTCTCTAATTTAGATAATTTCTGTTTGTATCATGGAAGGGGTCTTTAGGGTTTTGTTCACAATGGAAGAGCTTGTTTGAGAGTTGAGAGGGAAATTTTTCTGGTTGTACTGTACTTAGGGGATTTCTCCCACCTTTCTTTGCATACGAACGGACAACTACGAAAAACTGAACACGACAAAACGAGCAAGTGTACAGTACGTATGCGAGTGAACAGCTGAAAGTGGGTTCAAACAACTCTGTAATTATGGACGCGGGAATAAGCCAAAGGACCGTGCTATTCCAGATTATCATGGACCATCGTTTGATTTTACTCTTTTCTTTCCTCGTTTGTCTACTACTCTTTTCGAATCCCCATCGATCCTTCACCATTACGCATTTTCGACCCGACCCGATACCGTTCTTTCAACACCGGCGCTAATTTTATAGCCCCAGATTCGAGAAATAATATTATGAACCTATAATACAAATAATAATATCTAGTTGGTAACATGGGTTATGTATAGTATAGCACAGTACACTTGTGTCCACAAAGTTCTCGCAACACCAAATGTATCGCAAAGTCCTGGCGGTTTTTAAGTAGGGGGTTGCAGAAGCTTTTCAATGGGAAAAAAAATGTGGGTATTCTCTGGAATTTGCCATTACCAGATTAAGAAATATTTTTTGAAAAAAAGAGTCATGCCGATCTTGATATCTTGGGCAGGCGTTCGAGGCGTACGGCATGATACCTGAGGTGTTAAGAGAACTTTGCGGGTGCGAGTGTATGGCTTTATGGGGGGGAAGCAAGCGCCACACTTGCTCTCGAGTCACACTTCCTTTTTTCCCGACTACAAGCAACAGCGAAATAGGAGGGGAACAGGCTATTAGCACTTGACCCGCCATAAATCGGACGACCCCACGGTATCTAGCAGGTTTGACAAAAAGCAGTCGAGGGCTAACTCCATCATCTATCTTCTACTATAAGATATCCTAGGCTGAAGGGAAAATGATTCTGTCGGATCCTTCTATTAATAGTATCCACTGGCCCCGTCGGACACCCCTCTGGCGCGCTGCTAGGAATGGGCACGAGGAAGTGGTGAAAATACTACTCGGGCGAAGCGACGTCAACCCCAACCTACCAGATAACAACGGCCAAACACCGCTCCATTGTGCTTCCGGGAGTGGGTACGAGGGGGTTGTGAAAACACTACTCAGACGGAACGACATCAGTCCCGACAAGCCAGATGACGGCGGCCAAACACCACTTTCGTGTGCCGCTTGGAAGGGGCATGAGGGAGTTGTGAAAATACTACTCGGACGGGGTGATGTCAACCCTAATGCGACAGATGACGATGGCCAAACGCCGCTCCATTGTGCGGCTTGGAACGGGCACGAAGAGGTGGTGAAAACTCTACTCGGATGGGACGGCATTAGCCCCGACAACGGGGATGGCTTCGACAAAACACCATTCTTCCGTGCTGCCGAGTGTGGGCGCGAGGGGGTGGTGAAAATTCTACTTGGACGGGCCGATGTCGACCCCAACAAACCAGATAACCACGGCCGCACACCACTCCATCCCGCCGCTAGGCGTGGGGATGAGGGAATGGTAAAAGCGTTGCTTGGGCAGGGCGACACCAACCCCGAAATACCTGACCAATTTGGCCGGACACCACTCTGGTGGGCTGTCAATAACGGCCATGGCGGAGTGGTAGCGCTATTACAGCCCTCAGTATCTGCCACCCCTAACACAATCTAAGGCTGAGGAGGCACTCCTCCGTAGTCTACCTCCCTCGAGTATGGATAACTTAACCTACCAGCACAGTAAGTGCCATGTCTGCGAGGGAAGCAACAACTCCATAAACATTTCTGCCGCCATCCTTGCCTCTCTCCTCTCGTCCCCGCCCGGTTCTCCTCCCGTAGTTGAAGCGCCACGTTCTCGTCACATCCGTCTTTCCCTCCCTTCTGGGGTAGGCCTGCGACAGAAAACCAGCTCAAACCACCACTTCTGGTCGTATGAAGTCATGCGCGATAGGGATACCCATATCTAACCCCCCCCCCAAAAAAAAAAAAAACCTCTCTATAGATTTTCTTAGTCAATTTAAGATTTGTCAGCTTGTGTTTATAATCCAGAGCTTGGAGTTGGCGGAAGGCTATTTCTATTATGATATATTGAAATATATTTTTGTGGCCCGAAACTTTCTTCACGATATTATTTATTTGCTCTGCGCATTTATTTCTTTAACTTTTCCTACAGTCCCCCACTTCTTCAAAGTAGAGACCTAAGGGTTGCTTAGAGAATTGGTCGAGCCCAACGATATACTGGTACGGTAGTCCACCTCCCTCATCATATTTGTATGATCTGCTTGGTCGGGTTTGGTGGAGCAGAACATGTTCGCAGTATTAGTATCGTACCTATCATGGGACCAAAGCCCTGAATACTTTATTAATGGCCAAGTATGATATGCACACTGCCAGCGATAATACTGGGAATGTGGCTCAGTTATCCCACCCGAAGTGGTTGACCCACGGTAGGTCGGACGATGCTGCGGTATCCTGGAGGTTCCAGAAGACAGCCCTGCTTTTTTTACCTTACCCCCAAGAATTCCACTAACCTGCTGTCCATATCACTCACCTTCTACGAGTACAATATCCACTCTTTCAATGAACCCCATGGAACGCTACTGGTATGCTGCTAAGAATGGGCACAGCGAAGTGGTGGAAATGCAGCTTGGACGGAAAGATGTCAGCCCCGAAAGGGCAGATGAGGGGGACCAAGCACCACTCCTCTGTGCTGCTGTGGGTGGGCACGAAGAGATGGCTAAGATGCTTCTCGGACGGGACGACGTCAACCCCAACACGTGTGACGTGTTAGGCCAAACACCACTCCATTATGTTGCTTGTAGTGGGAGTGAGGGAGTGGCGAAAATACCCAGAACGACGCCAACCCCGACGAATCAGATATGGACGGCCAAACACCACTCTGGCTCGGAATGGGAACGAGGGAGTGGTGAAAATATTACTCGGACGGCCGGCGTCGACCCAACAAATCAGATGACGCGGGCCTAACACCACTCAATTGCTCAGCCAAGAATGGGCATGAGGGAGTGGTGAAAATACTACTCAGCCGGGGTGATGTCAACCCCAATAGACTAGATATCCATTACCGAGTACCTCTCCATTCTGCTACTTTAGGTGGGCAAGAGGGAGTGGTGAAAATACTCCTCGGACGAGGCGGGCGATGTCAACCCCGACGAACTGGATACGGACGGCCAAACACCACTCTGATGTGCCGCTCGGAATGGGTACGGGGGAGTGGTGGAAGTACGATCGTACTACTCGGACGGGCCGACATCGACCCCAACAAACCAGATCGCACGGGCCTAATACCACTCAATTGTTCTGCCAAGAATGGACAGGAGGGAGTTGTGAAAATACTACTCAGTCGGAGCGATGCCAGTCCCAACAAACCGAATATCTATTACCAAAAACCACTCCATTCCGCCGCTTCAAATGGTCACTAGGGAGTGGTAAAAATACTATTCGAACGTGCCAACGTCGACCCCAACAGACCAGATAGATACGGCCAAACACCACTCCGGTCGTTGGGAATGACCATGAAGGAGTGGTGGTGATACTACAGCCCCTAGAATCTGCCTCGCGCAGCACAGCCTAAGGCTGGGGAGGCATTCCTCCTCACCTCCATTGAGTACAAACAACCCATCTACCATGTCTGCAAGGACGGCCACAGCCCCAGACGGCAACACCCCTATAAACATTTCTACCGCAGCCGCAGCCACCTCCCAGTCTCATCCCGTAGTTTAGGTGACACGCCCTGGCCATCACCCTCCTTATCTCCCTTCTAGAGTAACAACGCAACGGAAAACCAGCTCAAACTATCTCTTTTGGTCAGCGGAAGTCATGCACGATGGGGATACCCACCTACAGACTTTCTGATGTAATAGTCAGAATCCGTCAGTTTCCGTTTATAATCCAGAGTCTGATGTTGGTAGAAGGCCATTTCTGTTACTGGTCTACCGAGATCAGATTATATGGCTTGAATCTTTCTTCATATTATCATTTATGCTCCTTAATATTTTCTAATTTTAAACCCCCTTTACGCATCCATTGTTCCTTTGTTTTTTCTATAATCCACACCCCCCTCCGCCAGTCTCTAAAATAGAGACCTAAGAGTTATTGATGTTGAGATAATTGGGCGAGCCCAATCATATCGCTTGTCTACCTCTCTTTAGATTCATATGGTTAGCCATATTTAGCGGAATTGGATTATCACCATAGTAGAACATGGCCAGCGGAGAAGACAAGAAGGGCGAAATCAACTAATGACAGGTATCGCAATACCTTCGTCCCTCATTCAGGACTCGTTCACGAGCTGAAGCTGAATATAGTGTCGCCACTTGGGGTAAAGGTAGATTAACCCCTCTGCGCCATAATCACCATTGGCCAGGTCACCATTGAGCGAGGCCATACATTTTTTGTGATACTAGCTATTGAAGATGGGAGAACTAAATTCTCGTACGCACCACGGGGTCCTGAAACTCCGAAGGGCTGTCATTGAACTTCTGAACTCTTCGTCAGACTCCCGAAGCCTCCACAATCTATCTCAATCGATCAACGTCGATCTAGAACTTTCAACAAAATTAAGTCTCATGATGTTGCACACAAACGAAAGAAGGAGAAAAAACACCGCAAAATCCAATGCCCGTTGCACCATAGCTGAAGTTAATTGGCGGCGGGCGGGCAAGTACGATATAGTGTCGGGCATTGCGAATCAACACCTATGTTAATTCCCCGGCTCCCCTAGAGCTGCCGGGGTGTCGAGTGATACGCTATGATCCGCATTACTTGCGCGCCCTCAACAGGCATACATCCGTTGTGCGAAACCCACTTGATTCGTGTTACCGGATGATTCTCTCGATGGAACAACAGGATGCTATGGGTGTTTGTGTTTGCAGGGTACATAGCTGATCTATTAACAAGAAACGGAAGGAAAAATATAAATCCGGTGAAAGCAGATAAAAGAACTTATCATATGTCTTTAGTAGGAAAGTATACTTGGCCATGGGGCTGGTATGACGATATCAAGAACTGCACATATTCTGAACAAGAATAATAAATATCATCCCCACAAGCCTGCGAGCATCATAGGCACCTGTGACAGAATGTATATCTTGTAGGGTTTTGAAACAGAAGAGACAGTAGTCAGGGTGATCGGCTGTGTGGCTTGAATTGAATACCTGTGGTTGTTCTGCAGATGGTTTTTGGCTATTTCCTAGCTATTTGATCTAGTTTAACTAACAATGGAAGATGGAGCAAAGGTCAACACTCTGGCAGTATTTCCTCTCTTTTATAATACTAACTTGAATTTGAAAGCCAGGTTGATTAATAATAAGTTGCTGTATACAACATTTTAGATGGTAAACTGTAATTTAGAATAAGTTAATATAAATTTAGAATTAGGAGACAAAGGTTAAGGATTTTCTTTTGGGTTATGCCATGCAGGAACAGTGGTACAGGCAGTACAGTTCCTGTTAGTTCTATATACTAGGCTATGAGAAGAGCATTTTTATATATTATACTGTATGCAAGTGCAATTGTAGTCAAACACATTATATGCCACATCTCAGAAGTATATACAGTATTAGGATTGCCTATAGATTTCTCCTATCTATACTCATATAACGAGCAACAATATCTTCAAGTTTATATATATCTATTTATATCTTTATCTTCTTCTTAGTTGACTCACTCATAGTAATATTATACTTTGACCTTATTCTTATAAATGCCTACTATATATCTAGTTGTAATAATACTTCAAGAATAGCATTAAAGATAAGTTTGCAGGTAAAAGGTATTTACCAGAGGTACTATTAGTTAAGTACTATCATAGGCAAAGATGTCTAACCTTATTGAAGGATACTCAGATACTTAGTAAGAGTGACAGCTATCCGGCTGGTTTGGGTAACCAAAGTAGTCAGCAAGAAAGTTATTTTAATTGACACAGTATCACTTTTGAATAGAGTTACTCTACTTTGTAGGGAAACTTGGTCAGTTACATGATATTATGATACATGGTCTATCTCCCTGAGTGCAGCCATACACTATCACTCGACAACAATTCTTGGAAATATTTCTAAAAAGTGGTCGGTTAATTCACCAGACCTCCATTAATTCTTCTGTAATTATTTTTAACGGCTACTAATCTAAAGGTTTACCGATCGATTAAGCAATATTTTAATCAATCGTATTACTATGGCGTAAGCGAGGTTGGTGGTTTTTTGTGCTAATTGGGTGGTGATTTTCATTGACCGGCACTGTACTGTACTGTACTGCACCGGTATTTTTAAAACGTCTCGCTCCCAGGAAAACACGACCTTCCATGCATTTCTTTCACCCATTGATGGCATTCTGCAACATTCGTTGCATAGGGAAGGGAAGATGGAGCCTAAGTATCATCTTTCTAAAACTTCTAAAGAGGGACGCCAAAGCTTGTTCGCTAACCACCTACTCGTACTTGACCATCCGTAAGGGTGTTTGGGCGTGTTGGGATTATCGGCACCTATCATAGCGCCAAGAGCCCAGAATGGTGTGTATGCCGCCAGTACTCGTAGTTCTGGGGATGGGGCCCCGGTACCGTAGTTTATCTGCCTCTTGTATTTTTTTCCCGTGGCTTGAGGCGGCTGACCGATAGCTTAAGTGTTTTTAGGCTCGATTTCTACAACACAATACTCGTACTCGAGTACCGGTACCGTACCCGAGCATTGCACCTAACCGCGGTTGGGAGGATCCTGTGGTATCCAGGGGGCTGCACATGAAAGCCCCGCTTTTCTTCACTCCCCATAATTTCACTAGCCGGATGTCCTTATCACCTACCTTCTACAATATCCTGGGCGGCAAATAAACAGAAAATGTCTCTCTCTCTCGTCAATAATATCCACTTTTTCGATGGGGCCCATGGAACGCCACTGTGGTATGCTGCTAAGAATGGGCACGGGGAAGTGGTGGAAATGTTGCTTGCACGGCAAGATTTCAACCCCGATAAACCATCTGAGGGCGGCCAGACACCACTCTGGTGTGCCGCTCGGAACGGGCACACGGAAGTGGTGAAAATACTACTCAGACGGGCTGACGTCGACCCCAACAAACGAGATGAAGATGGGCTAACGCCACTCAATTGTTCCACCGCGGCTGGGCAAGGGGGAGTCGTGAAAATACTGCTGGGACGCGGTGATGTCAACCCCAACGGACCGAATATCTATTGCAAGACACCACTCCATTCCGCTGCTTCGAGTGGGCGCGAGGGAGTGGTAAAATTACTACTCGGACGGGCCGGCATCGACCCCAATAAACCAGATATCTTTGGCTATACACCACTCTGTTGGGCTACTATGAATGGCTATGCAAGAGTGGTGGCGCTACTACAGCCCTCACCATCTGCCTCCCGCAACACAGCCTAATGCCTGGGAGACATTCCCCCTCCTTACCTCGCTCGGGGGCGGACAGCCCGTCTGCCATGTCTGCAGGGCAGCAACAGCTCCATGAGAATTTCTGCCTCCGCAGGTGCCTCCCTCCTCCCACTCCCGCCCAGTATCCTCCCTCAGCCCACATGCCACGCTCTGGTCATCGCAGCCTTTCCCTCCCTTCCAGTGCTAGCCTGCGACAGAAAACCATATTCAAACCATCTCCCTTGATCGGAGAGCGTCGTGCTCGCTGGGGATACCCATATACAAATTTTCTTATGTAGTCAGGTCAGAGTTTTAGTTTCAGTTTATAATCCGGGGTTTAGCGTGGGTGGAGTTCTTCCTTCTTGTGTATCGAAATAGTTTAAATGGCTTGAAATTTTTCTTATAATATCGTTCACACTTAATGTATTACTATTTTCTAATTTCTAATTTTCTTTGCACACCTATTGTTCACTGTTTTTTGTATAATCTCTACCCCCTTTTCACCACTCTAAAGTAGAGACGAGACCTAAGCGTTTTTTTAGATAATTGATTGGGCGAGCCTAATCATACCGGTTGTCCGCCTCACTCCTCAGATTCATACTGTATCTATAGTCAGATTTGGCGGAATAGGATTAAGGTGATAGTAGAACGTGGTCAACGAAAAATAATGTGAAAACCAATAGGCTACCGGTATCACAATCATGGCCTATGGATTCAGTCAGTAATAACGGGAGGTAAAGTTGCCCTACAATTACCAGATTACACCGTTCATATATATTCACATCTACTTGGGCGCAAATTATCATCAGTAATACTTCACACCAGGGGGAAAAACACAGCAAAATCCAATACCCGTTGCATCAAAACTCAAGTTAATTGGCGGCATGCGGGTAGGTATCTTGAAAGCGTCTTGCTCCCAGGAAAACATGGCCCTCCATCTACCCTTTCACCCATCGATAGTGTTCTGCGGCGTTCCTTGTATAGGGAAGTGGAAGGAAGGGGAAATGGGGCGTAAGTATTTTTGACACTCGTAAAAAGCGATGTAAAAGCCAGTTTTTTACCCACCTACTTACTCGTACTTTTCCATCTGTAGAAATATTTTGGACATGCTGGAGTGATGTGTATTAAGCCGGTAAATTAACTGAAATCACCGGTAGTAAATCATAAGCATACCTCACCAAAAATAGCTGGCTTCATGTGGTTGAATCTCCTCCCTAGGGTACGGAAAGAATACAGAGAATATTTTTATAAGTTTCAGGACTATGCCAACTTTTCATACACAAAGGATTCGGTCTAGCAAAAGCAAATTGCTTTGGCAGCTAAAATTACTTGATTGAAGGTGAAAAATAGCTAAAAAACCATAGCTTTCCATACAAAAAGTGCCAAGACCCAATGTCACTTTTGCTCTTTGGTTAATCGACATTCCAGAAAATGAAATATTTATTCGTGAAAACCTGGGAGGGAAACCCCGGAGAGTTCTCTTGGGTATGCAATAGATTTTGGGCTTTATCAATGGAGTAAAGATGGAGTTATAATGTTGTCAACATGGCTACTTTGGGTGTAAACGCACTTCTACCGGTGATTTTTGTTCACAGCTTCGTACAGTACCTATCATGGCGCCAAGAGCCCGAATAGTTTATCAATAGCCAAGTGTGATATGTATGCTGCCAGCAGCTCTGGAGATGGGGGTCAGTTATCCGGCCTCTTGTGTTTTCTTCTGTGGATTGTCGCTGCTGATCCATCTTTTACCGTAAGCGTCTGTAGATTCAATTTCTATAGCATAGTATCGGTAGACGAGTACTGTTCAGTACCTGCCTCATCGTAGTTAGGATGAACCTGTAGTATCCTGGAGGTTCCACAAAAGAGCCCCGCTTTCCTTCACTCCCCAGAATTTCGGTAGCCGGCTGAGCCCATCTTCTATCTTGTCCAATATCCTGAGCAGCAGATAAACAGAAAATGTCTGACTATTTCGCCGGGCGCCACCGAACCCCACTCTGGTATGCTACTATGAATAGGCATGAGGAAGTGGTGAAAATGCTACTTGGACGGCAAGATATCAACCCCGACAAACTAGATGACCTCGGTCAAACAGCACTCTTTTGTGCTTGTGGGTGTGGGTACGATGAGGTAGTGAACATGTTACTCGGACGGGACGACGTCAACCCTAAAAGACTAGATGTCCAAGGCCAAACACCACTCCATCGTGCTGCTTGGTGTGGGCATGAGGGAGTGGTGAAAATACTGCTCGGACGGGGCGATGTCAATCCCAACGTACAAGATTACAACGGTATTACACCGCTCCATGCTGCTGCCTGAAGTGGGTACGCGGGAGTGATAAGAGCACTGCTCAGGCGGAACGACATCAGTCCCGATAAACCGGATAGCAGCGGCAATACACCACTCTTGCATGCCGCTCAGGGCGGGCACGAGGGAGCGGTGAAAGCACTGCTCGGACGGGGCGATGTCAACCTGCCAACCCCAACGCACCAGATCAGTATGGCCAAACACCACTCTCGCCGTCTTTCCCTCCCTTCTACACTAAGCCTGCTCCGGGGACCAACTCAAACCATCCCCCTTGGTCGGAGAAAGTCATGCGCGACGGTGATACCCATATGCTGATTTCATTATGCAAAAAAATCAGGATTTATAATTTCTGTTTATAATCCAGAGTTTGATGGTAGGAGGCCACTACTGTTACCGGCATATCGAGATGAGCTTATATGACTTGAAACTTTCCTCATAATCTCCTTTACTCTTGTTACTATTTACTAATTTTAAATACTCTTTTCACGTTTATTATTTATCGGTTTTTTTTTCTATAATCACTACCCCCTTTGCCCCACTTTAAAGCAGAGACCTGGGAGTTTGTTTAGATAATTGGGCGAGCCAACCCTACCCGTTGTCTGCCTCCCTCTTCTAGTCCATATGATTAGTCGTCTTTGGTGGAATAGGGTTGAGGTGATAGTAGAACGTGGCCAACAAAATGAAAAAGTGAGATCTACTAGACCACCGGTACCGCAATCCCTTCGCCTGTATCCAGGTACCACGTTTGAGCTGAATAGGGCGATAGTAGCACCACCTGAGAAAAATATCGATTAACTCCTAGGGACAATAAGCTCCATCGGCCAGGTTACCATTGAGTGGGCGAAGCCGTACTTTTTTTTTCATGAGCCCAGTTTTTGACGATGGGAGAACTAAATCCGCACTACGGAAATAGGTCCTGCAACTCAGGAAGGAACGAAGGGATGTCATGGCCTATGGATTCAGTCAGCAATTTTAGGAGAGCAAAGCTACCCTACAATTACCAGGCTACGCCTTTAAAATCCATTCCTTTTCTATTTGGGCTCAAATTACAAGTATCATAAGTAATATTGCATGCCGAGGGAAAGAAAAAATCTACAGAAGAAAAAATCTAACGCCGGGTGCACCATAAATGAATTGGCGACGGGGCGCGCAAGTATTCCAAAACCGTCTTGCCACCTGAAAAAGATGACCTTCTGTGCATTGATGTTGCCAATTGATAGCGTTCTGCGGCATTCGTCTTATAGGGAAAGGAACGTGGGTTGTAAGTACAAAGCTGGACCAAACACAGATGCTGTCATATTTTTTCCCTCAATTGAACTTACAGCACCTGCTCTATTATTCTCTACAATTTAATTTTATTCATCAAATTCTGTAAGAAAAATAGAAAACTCTGCTATAATATATTGAAAAAATAAATGTGTGGACAGAACAAGGAAAATATCTGCCACTATATACCGATCAATCAACCTGACAGTATATGTTGAAACCACTGGTATGAGCTGATTGAATGCCTGAGGGAATATAAGTTCACCAAAATATTCTTCAAGGTTTCCACAATATTTCGCGCAAGTATGATTCGTATTGTTTTTCTCCATATCCTGAAATATGACCCTTATTCTATCTATTATAAGGTGATATTGCTCACTACACCACTCTCCAAACATACGACAGAGACCTGAATTCGGACAAGGAGTATACTCCTTACACTAGCAAAAGGAAATGCCAACGCTAAGTTGGTTTGTTAACTGCCTACTCGTACTTGACCATCTGTGGGGTATTTGGACATGTGGGAGTTATCAGTACTGTACCATTCATATCATGGCGCCGAAAGCCCGAATAATTTATCAAGAGCCAAGTGTGATATGCATACTGGTGGGTGTCCAGGGGATGGGGCTCAGGTATCCAGCCTCTTGTGTTTCCCCCAGTGGACTGTAACCGCCGATCTATCGCTTAAGTATTATTAGACTCAATGTTTACAGAATAGTGCCTGTTTATCATAGCGTCCGCAACGGGCCCGTGACCAGTACCAGGAAGCGGCGAGCGGAGGTAAATTATTTCGCAGGCAAAAAAGTGAACCGGTCAAAGCAGGGTAACAAAAAATACAGGTTCCTGGTCCCTGTTCGTCACAGCCTTGTTGGGGACTATAACTAACAAGTGTTAGATCCGGTGGCCCTGCGGGTATCCGGCGGGTTCCACAAAAAGCCCCACCTTTCTTCAGTCCCCAAGATTCCAGTAGCCGGCTGACCCCATCGTTTATCCTCTACGATATCCTAAGCAGCAAATAAACAGAAAATGTCCCAACACTTCAATAATAATATCAGCTCTTTTAGCGGGCCCCATGGAACGCCACTCTGGTATGCTGCTAAGAATGGGCATGAGGAAGTGGTGAAAATGCTACTCGGACGGCAAGATGTCAACCCCGATAAGGCAGTCGAGGATGGCCAAACACCTCTCTTTTGCGCTGCTAAGGGTAGGCACGAGGAGGTGGTGAAGATGCTTCTCGGACGAGACGACGTCAACCCCAACACGCTTGACGAATTAGGCCAAACACCACTCCATTATGCTGCCCGGAATGGGTATAAGGCAGTGGTGAAGATACTACTCGGGCGTGGCTATGTCAACCCTAACATACCAGATAACAACGGCAGTACACCGCTCCTCCGTGCTGCTTGGGGTGGGTACAGGGGAGTGGTAAAAGCACTACTCGGAAGGGGCGACGTCAGTCCCGACAAACCAGATAGCTCCGGCCAAACACCACTCTAGCGTGCTGCTCTGAATAGGCATGAAGTAGTAGTGAAAATACTACTCGGACGGGCCGACGTCGACCCTAACACATCAGATAAGTGGTGCCCAACACCACTCCATTGTGCTGCCTTGTATAGGTACGAGGGGGTATGGGTACGAGGGGGTGGTGGAAATACTACTCGGATGTGGCAATGTCAACCCCAACGCACCGGATACCTATTACCGAGCACCGCCCCATTCCGCTGCTTCCAGTGGGCATGAGGGAGTGGTAAAAATACTACTCGGACGGACCGATGTCGACCCCAACAGACGAGATAGGTACGGCCAAACACCGCTCTGGTCGGCTCCTAAGGGTGGCCATGCGGAGGTGGTAAAAATGCTACTCGAACGGCCCGACATTGACCCCAACAAACCAGATAACCACGGCCGAACACCGCTTTGGTCGGCTTCTAAGAATGGCCATGTGGGAGTGGTGGCGCTACTACAGTCCCCACCATCTGCCTCCCACAACACAGCCTGAGGCCACGGGGGCATTCCCCCTCACCTCCTTCGAGTACCAACTACCCATCTACCATGTTTGCAATGACAGCAACAGTTTCATAAACATTACCGCCGCCGACGCCGCCCAGTCCCCCCCCGCAGTTGAAACGCCACGCTCTAGCCATCGCTGTTTTTCCCTCCCCTCGTGTAAGTGTGCTACAGCAAACCAACTCAAACTCTCTTTTGGTGGGAGGAAGTCATCATACATGATGGGGACACCCATATACCGATTTTCTTATGCAACTGGGTCGGAATTTCTCGCTTCCTGTTTATAATCCAGAGTTTGACGTTGGTTGGAGGCCATTTCTGCTACCAGGATATTGGGATGAGGTTTTATGGCTTGAAATTCTTCCTCTTAAAACCGTTTACTCTTCTTACTATTTTCTAATTTTAAATACCCTTTGCACGTTTTTATTCCGGGTGTTTTTCTATGATCACTACCACTTTTATTCAGTATATATTCAGTATAAAGTAGATACCTGAGAGTGGTTGGGATAATCGGGCCCAATCATACCGGTTTTCTGCCTCCCTCTTTAGACCCATACGCTTAGCTAGTTCGGTGAAGCCGAACATGTTTACGCGATTAGTACTGTACCTATCATGAGACCAAAGCCGCGAATGCTTTATCCATAGCATACCGCCAGCCATAATACTGGGGACGGCTCAATTATACCGCCTCAAGTACTTTCTTCTGTGGGTTGTTGCTCCTGCTCCCTCGCTTGAGCTTTCTTTTTTACACCCGATGTCTACCGTTCTCAAGTGGTTGACTCGCCGTAGATTGGACGATCCTGCAGTATCCAGGAGGTTCTACAAGCCCCGCTTTTTTTCTTCACTCAAGAATTCCATGAGCCGGCTGTCCTCATCACCTACCCCCTACAATATCCCGAGCAGTAAATGAACAGAAAATGTCCCAATCTTTCAATAATAGTACCAACTCTTTTAACGGGCCTCACGGAACTCCACTCTGGTACGCTGCTAAGAATGGGCACCGAGAAGTAGTGGAAATGCTACTCGGACAGCAAGATGTCAACCCCGATGCAGCAGGTGAGGGCGGCCAAACTCCACTCTCTTCTGCTGCTGAGGGTGGGCACGAGGAGGTGGTAAAGATGCTTCTCGGACGGGACGACGTTAACCCCAACACGCTTGACGAATTAGGACAAACACCACTCCATTATGCTGCTTTGGGTGAACATGAGGGGGTGGTGAAAATAATACTCGGACGGGGCGATGTCAACCCTAACGTACCAGATGAGGAAGGCAGTACACCGCTCCATTGTGCTGCCTGGAGTGGGTACGGGGGGGTGGTAAAAGCACTGCTCAGACGGGACGACATCAGTCCCGACCAGCCAGATAGCACGGGCCAAACACCACTCTGGTGTGCCGCTTGGAGCGGCCACGAGGGAGTGGTGAAAACACTGCTCGGACGGGGCGATGTCAACCCCAACACACGTGATCGCGATGGCCGAACACCACTTCATTGTCCCGCTTGGTATGGACATGAGGGAGTGGTGAAAATACTGCTCGGACGGGCCGACATCGACCCCGAAAAACCAGATTTTAGGGGCGAAACACCACTTAATTGGGCCACCGAGAATGAGCAGGAGGGAGTGGTCAATATACTACTTGGACGCGGCGATGTCAACCCCAACGTGCCAGATATTGATTACTGAGCACCACTCCATTCTGCTACTTTGAGTGGGCACGACGGCTTTGTAAAAACACCACTCGGACTGGCTGATATCGACCTCAACAAGCCAGATGTCTCCGGCAACGAACCACTCTATTGGGCTGCTAAGAATGGCCATGCGAGATAGCTAGCGCTACTATTGTTCCCACCATCTGCCTCCTGCGGTATAGTCTAAGACCCGAGAGGCATTCCCCTTCCTTACCTCCCTCGAGGACGAACAATCCAACTACCATGTCCATAAGAACAGCAATAGCTCCTGTAAGATTTGCCGTTGCCGCCGCCGACCCCCTTCCCCCACTCCCGTCCAACCTCCTCTCATAGTTTAAAATCCACACTTTGGCCACTACCGTCTTTCCCTCTCTCTTCTGGAGTAATCCGGCGACAGACCACCGGTTCAAACCATCTCTTCTGGTCGCAGGAAGTCATACACGATGGGGATACCCAGATACAGATTTTCTTATATAATTGAGTCAGAATTTCTCAGTTTCTGTTTGTAATCCGGAGTCTGGTGTTAGTAGAGAAGTCCCTTTCGGTTGCCGGTCTCTCGAGATGAGTTTGTATGACTTAAAATTTCCCCATAAACACTACGTTCTGATCACACACCACTGTCGTTCCCTCACTTCTGGGGTAAGCCTGCTATAGAAAACCACGTCAAATCACCTCTTTTTTGGCCCGAGGAAGTCAATCACGATGGGGATGCCCGTATCTACCCTCTCAAACCTTTATGCAGTTTTTCTCATGCAATCGAGTCAGGGCTTGTCAGTTTATGTTCATAATCCGGAGTTTGGCGTTGGTAGGAGGCTATTTCTGTCACACGTATATCGGGATGGATTTATATGGCTTGAAATTTTTCTCACACTATCATTTACACTTATTACTATTTCCTACTTTTAAATCTCCCTTGCCCACTTATTCTTCATTGGTTCTTTCTATAACCCGTTCTCCCCTTTTCTCCACTCTACGACTACAGTAGAAACCGGAGAAAGCCCAATCATCTAGACTCCGTAGGGGCTTAGCGAGGCTAGGAAAATATTAGCGAGTAAATTTTAGTTGATGCTTACTCAGCAATGAACGGGCGCAAACACCCGCTGGGTGTACCGCATGGCCGAGCCCTCATAGTCTAGTTTGACTCCATCTTGAGATTTATGATTTGGTGGAATATGGTTTTCGTGATCGTACTTGCATCATAGAATGTGGCCAAAAGTAACCCCCCAGAAATCCACTAACGTACCGGTATTGGGCCGGGAAGTGGATTAAACGCAGAAGCGAATTGCTTTATATGTATCCCGGTGGTTCCACAAGAAAGCCCCATTTTTCTTCACTCCCCAGAATCCCGGTAGCCGGCTGACTCCATCATCTGTCTCCCACAATATCCTACCTGAGCAGCAAATAAAGGGAAATGTTTGAATTTTTTGGTAATAATACCAACCCCTTTAACGGGCGCCACGGAACACCTCTCTGGTATGCTGCTATGAATGGGCATAAGGAAGTGGTGGAAATGCTACCCGGACGGCGAGATGTCAACCCCAATAAAGCAGATGAGGACGGCCGAACACCACTCTTTTGTGCTGCTAAGAATGGGCACGAAGAAGTTGTGAACATGCTGCTCGGACGGGGAGACGTCAACCCCAGCACACTTGACGAATTAGGCCAAACACCACTCCATTATGCTGCTTGGAGTGGGCGTAAGGGAGTGGCGAAGATCCTACTCGGACGAGGCGATGTCAACCCCAACGTACCAGATGACGACGGCAGGACACCGCTGCATTGTGCTGCGTGGAATCGGTATGGGGGAGTGGTAAAAGCGCTACTCAGACGGGGCGACGTCAGCCCCGACGAACCAGACCAGGACGGCCAAACACCACTCTGGTGGGCCTCTCGGAGCGGGCACGAGAGAGTGGTGAAAAGACTTCTCGGACGAGGCGATGTCAACCCCAACTCACCAAATCACAACGGCCAAACCCCACTCCATTGTGCTGCCTGGAATTGGCACGAGGGGGTGGTGAAAATACTACTTGGACGGGCCGACGTCGATCCCAACGAACCGGATAACTGCGGCCAAACGCCCCTCTGTTCCGCCGCTAGGCATGGGGACGAGAAAGTGGCGAAAGCGTTACTCGCACGCGACGACACCAGCCCCGGAAAACCCGACCGACTAGGCCGAACACCGCTCTGGTGGGCCACCGAGCGTCGTGACGCGGGGCTGATTGCGCTACTACAGTCCCCACCATCTACGTCCCACAATACATCCTAAGGCCAAGGAGGCATTCCCCCTCCTTACCTCCTTCGAGTACGAACAACCCATCTACCATGTCTGCAAGGGCAGTGCCGGTAACAGTTCCATAAACATTTCTGCCGCCGCCATTACCTCCCTCCTCCCACCTCCGCCCGGTCTCCTCTCGTATTTTAAACGCCAAGCTCTGGCCATTGCCGTCTCTCCCTCCTTTCTAAGTAAGCGTGCAACAGAATGCCAGCACAAACCATCTCTTTTGGTCGGAGGAAGTCACGCCATAGAATACCCATATATACCCCCCCAAACCCCTATACAGATTCTCTTATGTAATCGACTCAGGGTTTGTCGGTTTCTGTTCATAATCCGGAGTTTGACATCGCCAGGAAGCCATTTCTATTGCCGGTATGTTGGGATGAGTTTATATGACTTCAAATTCTTCTGATAAAATCATTCACTCTTATTACTATTTTTCTAATTTCAAACCCTTTTCACACATTTATTATTTATTAATTTTTTCCATAATCCCCTCCTCAATTTCTCCACTCTAAAGTAGTGACCTAAGGGTTAGATGGATTATCGGGAAAAGCCCAATCATACAGTTTGCCTCCCTCTCGGGATTCATATTCTTAGTCAGATTTGGTGGAATATGGTTACGCTGGTAGTAGAACGTCGTCAAAAATAAAAATAAAAATAAAAATAAAAAAAGGGAAATCCACTACTACCTTGAACCGGGAAATGAAATGTTTTGTATGCGAATTTTTACTCCAACCCCGACTACAGGAATCTAGAAAACACCAAACCTCTAAATTCATCATAAAGAAAATGGCAAGTCTGACATAATGTGCTCCCAGGGTTACTTCCTACTCCCTCTTTATTTCATCCCCCGGTTTTGGACCTCAAGTGACATTTTCAGATTTCCCCTTTTTTGGTGCATTTCAACTAATTCGCTTCCTGTCTGATCCACTTCCCGGTCCAAGACAGCATCATGCTGCCATGGCCTATGAATTCAGGATACATCTGGTTGCAACAAAAAACTTCAATCAGAATCCTAATTACAGTGTTTTTCGGTGAAAACTGATAGTGGATATGATTAGCAGCTGAAGGGGGGAAATCAAGGACGTGGAGACAGTCTTCCATAGATACAGAAATGACGCGCATACCAAGAGGCAATGCACATACAAACACTGAGGTGGCAGCCTCTCTGACATATTGCTATGGGCCAGGAATTGCTCCATCAGAATATCTGGTCAATAAGAAATGGTAACTTAAATATCAATAGTGAGAACTAAAACAAAGGCCATATTTTTCATAATAATTCCACAATAAACAACTCTAACCCAAGCACATAAAAGCCGGCTTTGAATGTATACGGCTCATAGCCAACTTGTTACTTGTATGAATGTATAATATAAATGATAATATGCATGATGCACTATTTTTCTATTATCAGAGGAATACAAATACATTTACTACTCCCATAATCCTGCACAATATAAACCGCCAGACCCCTCAGTGAGGCAGCACCCTCAGCGAGGCGCGGCATACCTTGGCAATCAAGAATAGTTAGTCAAGTCAAAATAGTTAGTAATATGAATTTCATTATGTCATCTTAAGCACAAGAGAATGAATCGGTCAACTACTTTCATACCATACATTTGATAATGGGATAGAAAGACTCCACAATCCCTGTCCGTGTTCAAGAACAAATGGCCATTAATATGACTGCGATTGGAACAGCTCCAAGGCTTACTGTTGCTGCCGGGATGGTAGGAGCAGCTCCTATTACCATTATGCATCGCTGAAAGGGAAGAAGGAATTGCAAGGAAGAGGGCCAAAGAAGGCAAATTCTCTTATGCAAAGAAGAGCAAGCAGTGATAGACTGGTGCTACTTCCTCTACCATCTGGGATTTCCACCCACTGTATGGCAGTTGTGTGAAAATGCAACCTCAGTTGTACAGAAGAGAAATCCCTATGAAACACTCAGAAAGTGATGGAAGGAAGGTTTTAAAAAAAAAAACATCGAGAAGTGAAGTGCTGTTTCAGGAAGCAATTGGATTTCATTCTCAATATATTCGTGGAAATGATCAGTAATTAATGCATCATTTCTTTGACAAGGTATTCTTTTTTCTCTCATTTTTCCCTATTTATTTCTTAATTGATTATTATTTTATTATTTTATTTGATTATATATTTTATTTCATTTCTAAATTAGTTCTTCTTAAACATGTATTTAGATTTATATAGTTAGAATCAATTGTACAAGAGTACAAAATCATGCCTCAAAATACCTACAATCTTGATGAAGTTGGATTTTTATTAGGCTTAGGTCAGTCAGAAAGAGTATTAGAGGTTGTTAGAAATTCTCGTGAGAATGGAGAATTGAAGTATCGTGCACAAAGTAGGTTTTTATTACTTTATATTAGATTTACTAAAATAAATGCAGAAGTACCAATAGAAATATAGATAGTACATGTAAATTTGTGACCGTTATTGAAGGTGTTTGTGCCAATGGATCTACACTCAAGCCTACAATTATACTTAAAGCAGAAGAGTTTGTAGCAGAGTGGTTCAAGAAAGTTAGAGGTATACTAGAAGATATACTTTTTGGACACTCACATAACGGCTGGAGTGATGAGAAAATGTCAATGGAGTATTTAAGATAAAACTTTGGAAAAGACAGTATTACAGCACAGAAAGTGAGAGACAAGTATCAACTTCTACTGTTTGATGGATATGGCAGCCATGTCAATATGCCATTTCTTGACTTCTGCATTTCACAAAAAATCATTCCCTATTGCCTACCTCCCCATACAACTTATCAATTGCAGTTATTAGATGTTTGCATTTTTAGTTCCTATAAACACCAGTATCAAAAGAAACTAACATGCCGCTTTAAAAGATTTGAATACAGAGTGTCAAAAGAGAGTTTTTATGAAATTCTCATGGTTGCCCGCAGAGCTTTCTTCACATCGAGTAACATTCAAAGTGGATTTCGCATTACAGGCCTTGTCCCTATCAACTGAGACCTTATACTTGCAAAATTTCAAGCTTTACCTTCCAAATCACCAACAGTTTATTCAACTTTCTCAAGTTTTAACCAACCAGACCTCAAGTGTACTTCACCATTACCTGAGCACTTGAGTATTGTAACGTGTTCGCAAGGTGCTAGTCACGTTATTGGTAAAGGATACGATAGTTGGCAGGTGACCTGCTCTTCCAGAGAGGAGGCGAGAGCTGAGAACTAAAGGAGGCTTCGAGGGTGTACTGAGAAACAAAGAAGTAACCGTTCAACCAAGTATATTGAAATACTGTCTGTCGAAGTCTGCCTTTTCTATCGTAGAAACAGGCGGTCTTTAAATACACAAATCTGTTCATGTCTTAACATGAACGACACTAATCAAAGGTATCAATCGATGCACTTTGGTAAAACTCCTTAAGTATCAAAGCGATACTTAAAACAAAACATAAAACAAAACCAAGTATCAAACGATACTTAAAACAAACCAAGTATTAAAGCGATACTTAAAACAAAACATAAAACAAAACCAATAACCAAGTACCCGTACCAGTTACATTCCCCAAAACAAAACAACTGTTTAAATAAACAAAACCTAATAATCATCAAAAGCGGATTCTGAGAAACTCATGGCTTCAGTTTCCGCCAAAAACTCTTCATCATAAGTGTCGCACCAGGGGCAAGAAGAAATCCTAAGAAAATATTTAGACTCAAAGAAAGGTAAATCACAGTAATCATGAATACCAGATTCGCGCTGTACATCAACCCAAGCATTGTCGCAGTCAGGACAGCAGTCTATCCAGAGGATTTCGAAGTAGTCTTCAAGTTGGATAACATCGCGGTTCAACAACAGTCCAACAATCTGTTGTCGCAGCCTCACAATGAGTTCCACATAGTTTGACATCGTTATGGTATTCGGATGGTGATTGGTGACTAGATGAGGTTGTCGAGAGCCTGCTCCATAGCTTGATTTTCCTCATTGCTGCTTTCGAATTCTGACTCAAAGTATGGTGCCCAAAATCCATCTCTAGCTTCGAGTTCTGCATGGCATCGCTCAGTTTCTGGCATCGTGAGTGTCCAGCACATGGTAATGTAGTTGATCATTGGGGGGAGGAATTTGTTTAGCATATTGTCTTTCCACCATCCGTTCACCATATCCATAGTGTACTCTAGTCCTTCCAGTGGTTCCCAACTGTTTTCGCTTGTTGGATATCCTTTCCATTTGACTAAGAACTGATCATTTCCATGCCAAAGGCGGTGGTCTCTGATTTCTTCAACTTCCCATTCATCTTTCTTATCGTTGAAGATAGGTGCAGGCCGAGAGTGTGTTCTTCTAGGAAACTTAGAGTCGTCATTTGGATGGAATCGCTTGACAGATGAGGCGTGAAAGACTGCAGTATTGCGGCGATACATGTGTCCATCCATCTGGACCTTGTAGTTTTCTATATGTTCGTCAAAAGATAAGACCTTGAAATGTCCTCACCACCGGGATTGCAATTTCTTGCTGCGTCCAACATTAGTAATAAACATGTTTCCATGTACCATTAGCATATCTCCTGGTGGAATAGGGACATGTTTGCGTCGTCGCTTCTGAGCAGTAGTGGTGCTTCGGAATCGGGCAGCTTTAACAGCTTGGAAGGCGTCATTCCAAATCGCTTGGTGGCTGTTTAAGTGGTCATCAGAGGCAGGGACTGAGGAGTTCTTGAATAGGGTTGTAGGTAGGAGAGGATATTGGCGGCCGAAGATTGCTGTAACGATCCCACTCTGGATAGTTAGTGCTTGGCGACGGGGAACGATACTTCTCTTCGTGTCTGCTTCTTTCTTTGTCTTTCGATAGCACTAGGCCTGTGCCTACATTGTCGATAGTACAAGACCCTTGTCTTCTACCGGGAACGCCTATCGTAAGCTTTCTCTAACTCTTCTTCGTAACACGCCCTCCTTGGCGTAACGATAACATTGCAATAAGGATAAAGGTTATAAGGTATTTTATATTCGTTAAAGTAATAAGTAGGAAAAGTACTTAGAACAAAACGTGAAGAACCTATCCTCCTCGGCTGCATCGGCCTTCTTATATAGTGTTCTTCTGCCCATAATCATGTGACCTAAAATGATCACATGTGCGAAACAAAATCACAACAAACTAATCATGTGACCAATATGGTCACATGTTCAAACCCCATGACCTCATGGCGAGGTCATGTACGAAAAACTCATAAACCAATCATAATGCAATAAACAAGTCATATGACTCGACTGAGTCATATGCACGAAACCCATGACCTCATAATGAGGTCATGTGCGAAACATAAATCATATGCGCAAAGCTTACCCGTAAGGCACACTCGCAAGGCATACTCGTCAGGTGCATGTCCCATGACTCATACTTGAGCAATATGCGAAAGCATCACAAATCCCACACATAACAAATCATATAACCCGAATAGGTCATATGCGCGAAACAATAACATACCTGTGACTCATAACTATGCGTCACGTGAAAACCCTTTCCTCGTTAGGCCATGTTCGTGACATTAGCTCCCCTCCTCCTAAGCCTGAGTCCCATCAGGCTTTTTCTCCCAGTTTCAATAGTTCCCAGCCTGCCGAGCGCATGGTCCTTCTCAGCTTGTGGAACTTTTTGTCTGCTGTCCTCCATCTGACCCTTACCGATTCCAGAGTCAGATTTGCCATCTCGATCGTGTGCCGCTGATTGTCGTTCAGCTGTCTAAGCTCCGCGATCGTTTTGTTATTTGCCGAAATTGTGGCCTCAGCTTGGCCCAGTTGTTCTCGGAGTCCCCGGATCTGCCTGTGTAGGCTCCTGACATCCGGTTCCATGTCTGCGGAGGAGTTTTGGGCCCCTCCCTCCCTGGACCGTGTCCTCGCGGCCCATGCCTTTCTGGCATCCTCTCCTTCCAACTCTTTCCTGCTTCCATCTTTCTGTGGGTAGAATCCCGCAGATATTTTCTGTGCCCTGTGCATTCTACACCCATTTCTGAAGCATTGTTGCCAATGATTTAGAACGTGGTCCGGGCGTGGGCCACGCTTCCGACATTCCCTTGGGAACCATCCCGAGCCTTCGTTGTCGCAAAAGTGTGTTTGGCAACCGTTATCGTAACATACCGTCCATGACATGGCGTTATGCTGTGCCTGTTGTTCCCTTTCCTTGAGCTCTTCGTCGGTTGGCTCCATGAATGAGTATTCGGGGCTAGTGGGTGTGGTTTGGCGGGGGCTATCGCCCCTGCCCTCGTGTGGTTGCAATGGCATGGGAGCCTTTCCCTCACCTTTGTCTTGGTTGAATGTGATCGTCACCTGGGCCGGGCTTGCCTGGGTATCATTGGTGGAAGGTTGAGATGGCATCTTGTGCGTTTTCGAAGTTGTGTGCGAAGTACCAGGTTTTATCGTGTTCAGCAGAATATCCTGTCCACTTGGCTCGGTATTGGAGGTGACCGTAGAACAAGCGGGAATCGACTATTTCGTCGAGCTCGTATTCTGGTTCTCCGTTGAGCTCGATCGGAGGGGGAGGAATAAGTGTTTGTGAAGGAAACTTATTGTTGTTGTGTAATTCAAGGAGTGAGATGTGGAATGTATTGTGTATTCGCATTGAGGGGGGAAGGTCGAGTTTATAAGCTCGGCTGCCCACTTTTTCCAATATCCTGAAGGGTCCGATTTTCTTGTAGTCCAATTTCTTTGATGGTCGTGTCGTATGGATATTGTGTGGTATTAGCCATACTATATCTCCCGGTTGTATGTTCGGATCCGGTCTTCGGTGCTTATCGTATTGTTCTTTTTGCCGTTGTTGTGCTTGACTAATTTCATATTGTAAGGTTTCGTGTAGTTTTCCCATATCTGTTTTCTCCGGTATCACATCATTAATCGTATGATATGTGGTCTGACTTTGTGGATATTGTCCGTAATTTGCGAAGAATGGTGTTCTGTCAATCGTTTCTTGCTTTCCATTATTGTATGCGAATTCGGCCATTGATAACAGCTTGTACTAATCATCTTGTTGATAATTGACGTAAGCCCTTAAATATTGTTCGAGTATCGCATTTACCTGTTCCGTTTGTCCATCCGTTTGTGGGTGAAATGCTGTGCTCATTCTGTTTTGTATTCCCATTTCTCCAGTTACCTTTTTCCATAGTCCCGAGGTGAATAGAGTTCCTCGATCGGTGATGATATTCCTGGGTAGGCCATGAAGTCAGAAGACCTCTCTGAAGAAGGTTTGTATAAAATCCCTCGTGTTGATATCTTTTCTAACCGGAATGAAATGGCTCATTTTGGTCAGACGATCTACCACGACCAGGATGCTATCGCAATTTTCCGATATTGGTAGGTCCGTGATGAAATCCATAGTAATTGTTTCCCATGGTTGTTCGGGAACTTCGTTTGATTTTAGTAATCCATATGGTGCGTGTTTAGAGGTTTTCATTCTCTGGCATATGTCTCAGTTTTTGACATATCGTTTGACATCTTCGTACAGTCCTGGCCAATAGAATGACTTTGTGATGAATTCCATGGTTTTAGCCGTTCCCCCGTGTTGTGCCGTTCGGATATCATGGTGTTGTTGTATGATGTCTGTCCTTATCTACTCTTCTTCTGGGATCCATTGTTTTCCATCGTACCATATATTCCCGTCCTTCTATTGGCTTAACTCCAGTGCAATTCCTTTCATCTCCTTTTTTCCTTCTTCCAAGGCTTTTCTTATTGCCTGGATTGTTTTGTCTTTCTCGTGTTCGTGTTCTCAATTCCTCTTTCCTCCTTTGATGTGAATTGAATAACCTCCATTGCCCCGAAGTAGGTTTTTGGTAATAGGGTCGGTGTTTTTTGTTTGATTCTTTCATCTTCTTTCGTTTGTGGTTTGTCGCTTGCAATCCTAGTGAGAGTATCTGGCTTTCCACTTTCTTTGCCTGGTCGGTATTCGATTTTCAAGTTGTATTTACTGAGGTGTTCCATCCAACTTATCTAGCGATCGTTCAGTTCTTTCGTAGTCATGAACGGCACCAGGTTCTTGTGGTCGGTTAGAACTCGGACTGGATGGTCGTTGTTCGAAACGTATCTTCTCCATTATTTTAATACTTGAACTATTGCTAATAGTTCTTTGTTTGCAACATCGTAGTTGCACTCTGCGGGGGTCATTGTCTTGAATCGATAGGACACTGGCCTCCATTTTCCATCGTCGCATTGTTGCGATAGTATGCCTGAGCATACATATTTTGAGGCGTCCGTCTCAATCATTGTTCTTCGGTTTGGGTTGAAATGGACCAATATGGGTGCCGATATTAGATGCGTTCATATTGCATCATATGCTTTTTGTTCCGTTTCTCCCCATTCCCATTTCTTGTCTTTTTTCGTTAGGTTATAGAGTGGTTTTGCAAGCCTGCTCAACTCCTCTGTGAACCTTCGATACAAGTTGCAGAATCCCATAAAGCATTGAACATCTATCTTGTTGTTTGGTTTGGCCCAATCCCATATGACTGCTGAAACACAGGGTCGACCTTGACCCCACTTCGTTTGATGATAAATCCAAGGTATTCTGTTTCTTCCTAATGGAATTCGCATTTTGTTGGTTTGATCTTCATTCCTGATCCTTGTATTGCCGCCATGATATTGCTGATATCTCTTTGGTGTTGTTGTATGTTTTCCAAGTATATGAGTACATCGTCCAAGTATACGATGCAACATATGTTGAGGTACTTATTAAGTACCTTGTTGATCCATCTCTGGAATGAAGCCGGTGTGTTGGTTAGCCCGAAGGGCATAACCAAGTATTCGAACATTCCGTATCTTGAGGCGAATGTAGTCTTCCATTCGTCTCCTGCCTTGATGCGTATATTGTGGTATGGGTCTTTGATGTCGAGTTTGGTGAAGTATTTTGCTGATCGTAGTCTGTCTAGTGCTTCTCCAATCAAGGGCAGTGGATATCGGTCCTTCTTGGTAACTGAATTGAGGGCTCTGTAGTCCACGCAGAGTCTCATTTTTCCGTCATTCTTTTTGACGAATAGTATTGGGGATCCTTCTGACGCGAAAGAGTCTCGTATCCATCCTCTCTTTAGGTTTTACTCGATGTAATTCCTAAGTTCTTCGAGCTCTGCTTCCCCTAGTGGGTATAACTTCTTATAGGGAATCTCTTTTGTCTTCCCCATTTTTTCGTCCTTGTCCAGCTGAATTTCGTGGTCAATTTCTGGTCTTCGAGGTGGTAGCTCCGTAGCTTCCTCTTCTTGGAACAGATTTGTGAATTGGTGATATTCTTTTGGAACCAATTCTTTCCATCCTTTTTAGCTTTGGTATTTCTTGTCCTGGATTGCTAGCTCTGTGCTGATGTTGATTTTTGCTAGAACCGCTTTTTCGTCTTTGTATGTCCATTTGAGAATTCCTGTTGTATTTCCTCTTCGATAATATCGTCCAAAGGCTTGTGCTGTAATCTCTTTGATCTCAATTCTTTTTGTTGTATCAAGCTGGTTTTGGTCCGTACTTCCAAATCCCTTGTTTCCTCTTATGGTTTCTTCCAGTTGATCTACTTCATGCAGATCCTCTTTGTTGATTTTTTCGATTATCAAGTGTGCGATTCGATCGCCTTTCTGGACTTGGTAGTCCTCTTAAGCTAGGTTGGCCAGGGCCACTTTAATTTCACCGGTATAGTCGACGTCGATCACCCCTGCCATGGTCATGAGTCGGTGTTTGACTGCTAGACCACTGCAGGGTGCTATTCGTCCATAGGTGCCTTCTGGGAGTCCAATGGCTATTCGCATCGCTATCGTTGCCTGCCCGTTGGCAGGTATCTTGCTTCCTTTGTTGGCATATAGGTCGTGTCCTGCTGCCCCTTTGGAAGCCTTGGTAGGCACTTTTGCCTCTTGGTCCAGTCTTTGTATCCGGACTCTCTTGTCTTGCCGCATCTCGGCAAACTTTGCATGCAAAGTTTCTTCCTCCACTTCTCGTATCGGTATTGAGTAGACTACAAGTGAACTGTTGAGACATTGTGTCGCAAATACTTCGCTTGTAAAGGTCATCTTGTTCTTGTTCCAATCCATCGTCGGATTATGCTTCCGTAACCATGGCATCCCTAAGACTATCTCATGGTTCTTCAGATCTGCCACTTGAAAGGTTGCCGTTTCCCTATGGCTGTCAATGTCCATGGGTACTGTTGCCGTATGGGTTATAGGACCCATAGCGCTTGGTTATTCCATCACGCTAAGTAGACTTGTCTTGCTTTCTTCACTTGTTTAGTGTGGAGGCCATAGTTGTCGCATATTTCTTTGTCGATGAAGTCTTCAGTGGCCCCCGAGTTGAGCATTTCATATATTGTTGTTTCTTCGCTTTCTCTGTTGTATATCTTCGTTTTGATCATCATATAATCTCCATCTTCTTCTTCTATTTGCGTGTGTAGTGCCGTGTAGTAGTTCGCTAATTTGCTGGGTTTTCCAGGTCCACATCTTGGGTCTCCTAGACCACTGTTTACTGGGGACCCTCGTCGTTTTCCGCCGGTGAATCCTCTGCTATCATTTTGCAGATGTTGCTTCTTTTCTGATTTTGGAAACGATTATTTCCAGCAGCTCTGTTTCCCTGGTATCCGTTGTCCAGTCGGCTTCTGCATTCTCGTATCCAATGTCCTGCTTTTCCACACCTTAGGCATAGTTTCCCATTCATCCTTCTGGCGTATTCTTCCTTAGAGACATTCAGAACAGGCCCTGCTCTTGACTTGTCTAATTCTATTGGTTCGTCTAGTGGTAATGCTCTACTTTCGCCTCGAGGTGCTTGCGGTTTGAAGGTCCCGTGCACATTCCTGGATGATTGGACCACTCTATGTGCTATAGTGTTTTCCGAGTTGCTCCGAACCATGATTAATTTGCTTTCTTTGTCGATTGCCCATCTTGCAAATCATTCGGCTGTTGTATAGCGCAGGTCAGAGATTCCCCATGCCTCTCGCAGTCTCTCACTGCAGTTTCTCAGGAGGTTGATGTAGAGAGTCGCATCATCAAACTCGGCCTCGTATTCCAACAGTCGACATTCGTTCCAATATGCTGAGAACATTTGCTTTCCTTGCTGGAGTTTTTCTAGCTTTTGTCTTGCTGTTTCTTTGGCGTTGGGATCTCCAAATTATTCAAAGAGTGTCGCCTTGAACTCTTCGTATGTGACCCATTCCCTCTGCTTCCTTCCATCTTGAAAGGGCATGATCCATTGTCCCGCGAGTCCTCTGAGTAGGGATTCCACATATGGAATCTTAATTTCATCATGGTGATCTACATATCCCTTAATGGTAAAATATCCCTCGCATTGTGCTAAGAATATTCATAGCTTATCTTCGGCTCCTTCGTATTTGTCAGGCTCCATTGCTTTTGGTTGTTGGACCTTTCCTTGCCCTGTATTTCGCGTGGCTGCAAGAAATGCCTTAAACTGATTTTCAGTCATTCCAAGTAGGCTGGTTCCTGGTGCCAGAGCGGCTGGGGCCGGTGGCCCAGGTACTGCGGATCCTGACATTCTCTCGGGTTGTGGAGTTCTAGCAGGGGAGCTATCGACTGGTGATCCTTTCTCTGGGGTTACTGGACTTGCTGCTCTCAAGAGTTCTGCTGAGACGTGATCTAGAGCATCGCTGAATCCTCCTAGATTAAGATTTTGATCGTTGATGTCAATATCTCCTTCCCTGTCTGGGTTACAGGATGCCATCTTGTATCGTTGGGCGTCACACTAGGTGACGCTTTGTAATGTAACGATCCCTCTCTGGATAGTTAGTGCTTGGCGACAGGCAACGATACTTCTCTTCGTGTCTGCTTCTTTCTTTGTCTTTCGATAGCCCTAGGCCTTTGCCTACGTTGCCAATAGTACAAGACCCTTGTCTTCTACCGGGAACGCCTATCGTAAGCTTTCTCTAACTCTTCTTCATAACGCGCCCTCCTTGGTATAACGATAACGTTACAATAAGGATAAAGATCGTAAGGTATTTTATATTAGTTAAAGTAATAAGTAGGAAAAGTACTTAGAACAAAACGTGAAGAACCTATCCTCCTCGGCCGCATCTGCCTTCTTGTATAGTGTTCTTCTGCCCATAGTCATGTGACCTAAAATGATCACATGTGCGAAACAAAATCACAACAAACTAATCATGTGACCAATATGGTCACATGTTCAAACCCGATGACCTCATGGCGAGGTCATGTGCGAAAAACTCATAAACCAATCATAATGCAATAAACAAGTCATATGACTCGACTGAGTCATATGACTCGACTGAGTCATATGCACGAAACCCATGACCTCATAATGAGGTCATGTGCGAAACATAAATCATATGCGCAAAGCTTACCCGTAAGGCACACTCGCAAGGCATACTCGTCAGGTGCATGTCCCATGACTCATACTTGAGCCATGTGCGAAAGCATCACAAATCCCACACATAACAAATCATATAACCCGAATAGGTCATATGCGCAAAACAATAACATACCTGTGACTCATAACTATGCGTCACGTAAAAACCCTTTCCTCGTTAAGCCATGTTCGTGACAATTGCCTTGTATGGAGACATTCCCAAGGTGTCTGCAAATCTGGCATTGATATATGCTGCTAGCTCAACAAGGGCTGGTTCCCAGTTGGTTTGTCGTTCATTGATCATGTTCCTAATTCCGGTCTTAACCTCGCGGATTTTTCGTTCTGCTTGGCCATTAGTCTCATGGTGTACAAGGGCAGCCATAATGTGGTTTATTCCGAGGGAGGTCAAGGTTTGCTTCCAGAATCTGGCGGTAAAGCGGGGATCAGCATCACTGACAATAGATAAGGGGTACCCATGGGGGGTAAACAGGTATCGTTGGAGGTTATTCCAGGTGTCTTTGGAGGAATCGGTAACCTTCATTGGTATGAGCCATGTGTATCTAGAGAATCGATCCACAGCTACCAAGATGGTATCATATCCAGCTGACTTGTTGAAAGGTCCTGCGAAATCGATGGCATAGGATTCGAATATTTCACATGGTAGTTGGAGGGTCTGTGCTTTCCCTTCAGGTAGTTGTGTTCGCTCCTTATTTGCCTGGCAGAGTTCACATTGCTTGACAAAATCGCGGAAGTCCTTTCGCATTTCAGGCCAGTAAACCTATTCTGAGGCATATTGGAGGTTGCGGTCTGCCCTATGGTGTCCTTTGTTGTGGATTTCGGAGATGACATATTTCCTAATAGTCATTCCGTTGAACATGTGGCCTTTCGGAATGTATAGAAAATGTTCACCATAACGGGTGCTGGTATAGACCATTCTGTTGGATATGTTATATGGAGCAAGATCTCCATGCCTGGAGCTATCCATGGCTTTGAAGTAAATCGGGTCATGGCGATATCCTGCTATCATTTGGCTTCGGAAAGAGGAGGTTTATTCTTCTGTGGTTGATCTAACATCTTGTTCATCCTCAATGAGGGATCCTCTTGTTGGTTCGATCGGAGCTTCTTCTTCCTCAAAGGTGTCATAGAGTTGTCGACGATGCTCTGGAATTGTAGGGGGTATGACCGAGACAATGGTTTCATTGTTGTAAACTCGTAGGGGTCCACCATATAGTGGTCGTGAGTCAGTAATGGGAGGAGAGGATGGCCGGGCTGACTGTGGAGGGTGTAAATAGGATATCGCATCCACATAGGCTGCTGCTTGTTCGAGTTCTTCAAGACCTTGGTATCGTGTTGGAACAGGATTAAGAGTATGAGGAGGTTGGGTCAATTCATCTTCATCGATCATCTCTTCTGCCCCTTCTGCAGTGTCTGTAACCGGTACGGGTACTTGGTTATTGGTTTTGTTTTATGTTTTGTTTTAAGTATCGCTTTGATACTTGGTTTGTTTTAAGTATCGTTTGATACTTGGTTTTGTTTTATGTTTTGTTTTAAGTATCGCTTTGATACTTGGTTTGTTTTAAGTATCGTTTGATACTTGGTTTTGTTTTATGTTTTGTTTTAAGTATCGCTTTGATACTTAAGGAGTTTTACCAAAGTGTATCGATTGATACCTTTGATTAGTTTCGTTCATGTTAAGAAATGAACAGATTTGTGTATTTAAAGACCGCCTGTTTCTACGATAGAAAAGGCAGATTTCGACAGACAGTATTCCAATATACTTGGTTGAATGGTTACTTCTTTGTTCCCCAGTACACCCTCGAAGCCTCCTTTAGTTCTCAGCTCTCGCCTCCTCTCTAGAAGAGCAGGCCACCTGCCAACTATCGTATCTAATACCGATAACGTGATTAGCACCTTGCGAACACGTTACAGTGTCGAGGCTGGTGTTTTTGGAATCATCAGCAGGCATATAGTACGGTCGCTGGTATCTGTTGCCGAACTTAATCTCAGTCTAGTGAAAAGGGCAGGTGTCGTGATAAAAGTGGGACCAGTGGAGTCTGCTTTGTTCAAGTTCGTGAGGAGGTGTGCTGCGGAGCGTGCAATTGTCTTTCCATTCTTCATCAATGTCCTTTCCTCGTTCGGTTCCGGCAGCACTGTACATAGTGTAAGAGAAAGGATTGGAGGGAGCGGCAGAGCTGGTGGTAGCCATCGATGGTTCTTGTTCATAGGAGGTGTCGTCAGGGCTGTCCACGCTTTGTCTTGTGTGGTCGTGAACAAGAGGAGAGTCTGCGAGGTCTTGATTCTCATATAGGTGGGAGAGAGCATCAGCTAAATAGTTCGTTCTTCCAGGGGTATAGATGATTTTTGCATCGTATTTGCTGATTTCGCCTATCCATCTTGTTCTTCTCCTCCAGGTATTCTTTCTGTTTTAAGATTGGTGAGGGGTTGGTGGTCGGTGACAATGGTGAAGGAATTGCCCATCAGGATGTGGTTGAAAGTGGCAAGTGCATCAATCACAGCAAGGGCTTCCTTGTCTGTTGTTCCATAGTTTATCTGTAAATTAGTGAACTTCCTGCTGTGTAATGCCACCGGTCTTGCCATTTCATGGGAGGCCCCTTGCCCAACCCACACTCCAACTCCAACATCCGATGCATCAGTAATTAGCCATATCGGTTCTGGTTTACTATAGTCTATAGGTTGAATAACGTTGGCGTTTTTAATCAACTCCTTGATGTTGGTGAAGGCTTGGTCATAAGTGTGGGTCCAGACAAATTCTGCATTGCCAGTAAGGTCTGTGAGTGGCGCTGTCACAGTGGCATGGTGTGGTAGGAACTGGGCAATATAGTTGACTAGTCCTAGGAATCACTTAAGTTCCTTTTAATTCCGGGGTGTCGTCCATTCCGTTAAACAGGCTATTTTTCCGGGAGCTGCATGTATTCCTTCATCATCTATAACATGTCCTAGGATATCGAGTTTATTGGCAAACAGGATTGATTTGTTTCTGCTAGCGTAGAATTTAGCTTCCCTAAGTTTGGTACAAACCAAACCTATATGGTAGGCATGTTCTATTTTGGTGTTAGAGAAGATAAGAATATCATCAATGTAGACCCAAACAAAATGGTGGAGGTATTCGCTCAGGAGGTTTTCCATAATTCGCATAAAGGTGGCGGGCGCATTCCTATCACCTTGTAACATAACTCGTCTAATGAAACTTCCGAAGGGTGTTTTGAAACTGTTGTAGCGTTCGCTTTCTGGATCTAACCTTGTTTGGAAGTAGGCATCGCTTAGGTCAATCTTACTTCGGAATCTAGCCCGTCCAACAGCATTTAGGATCTGGGTTTGGTTTGGGATAGCGGAGCTGTCCATAACTGTGTTTTTGTTCCGTAGCTTGATGTCAACCAAGGGGCGGATTCTTTTGCCATCTGCTTTGGGTTGAACAAACATAGGAGCGGCACCGGGGGCTTCTGCCTGGTAGATGACTCCTCTTCTTTGTTGTTGATTGATCCAATCACAAAGTGGGCTTTTGTATGCATCAGGAATAGAATAGGTGGGTTGGTTTTTGAGATTAGAGGGGTCTCGGAGGCGAATGTGGTGGTTCACCTCTCTCATAGGTGGTAGTTCTTCGGGTATTTGATCAGGGAAAACATCAGAATATTCATCCAATAGTCGTTGGGCAGTTGCTTCACAGACTGCAGCTCGGTACTCTCCGCTTGTTGGCTTGCATGAGACTCTGACCTTCTGATCTGGGAAATCGATGGTTGATTCCCGACACCTGATTATAGCTTTGTGGCGATTCAGGAATGGCATACCTATTAGGGCATCGTATTTGGCTAGATTTCCAACCAGCATTTCCTGGGGGGGTACGACTGCAGAACCTAGTCGAATAGTCGCACTACAGGTTTTATGACTTGTGGATCGTGATCCCTTTACTGCTATATTGACAGGTATGGGTTGGTTAAGGTCTCGAGTTGGGAGTCCATGGGCAGATACAAAGGCATTACTGATCATATCTCTTCCGATTGTACCAGTGTCGAATAGGACTCGAGCCTTTTTGCCATTGATCAGGATAGTACCTTCCAGGGCAGTGTGTGCTTTGAATGTAGCCGGTGGTCGGACACTGTTGCATTCCACATCGATATATCCGATATGGATCTCTTCATATACCCGGGATTGAGTATTATTGCTTTCAACATTGTTGGCCGATGCCTCTTGCTTAATTGCCTTTCCTTTCTCTTTCTTCGCAGGACAGTTCTTTGCCATGTGTCCTGTTTTTCCACATTCAAAACATTCTCCTTTTTGCCATCTCGATTCTTTGGAGGATTTTGTTTTCTTCTTGAAAACCCGTGGGGTATCATCTTCAGAGTTGCTGGAGGCTTTGTGCCCTGGCTGGCTGTTCCTACTAGAGGATGTCTGTGTTTTGTAGGCCTTGGTCTCATGGAGAATGGCGTCCTTTCGTTCTGCTCTTGCAATTATTACTGCAATATCATCGCCGTCTTCCTCGAGTGGTTCTACTTCTCGCCGCAGGGTACGGTGCATGGTGTCGTAGAATCGTCGCTTCAGGATGTATTTGGAGATACCTGCTCTCTCTATTTGGTCCTTATACATCATTAGGTCCTTAGCCACATTGGTGATTCGCTTGACATGCGTTCCGTTAACTTGCTGGAGCTGGTTGAATTTATTGTATAAGAGGTCGTTGGTTATAGAGGATTGGAATCGTCCTTTCAGGTAATCGAGAACTGTAGTTCCCCTTAATCTTACATTCCCGCTGTATTCCTTATATCATTGGTGGTATGCGTCGGTTGCCTTTCCTTCGTAAAATGATCCAATGATAAGTCCGGTTGTAGGGTCTTCTACATCCTTTCCTTGTAAGAGTAAGAAGTGTGAGAGTTCCGTCGCCCATCGGTCAAAAGCTTCAGGTTTGAGGTCTTTTCCTTCTCCTATGAACTTTGCTGGGAGGTAGAGTTTAAACTTAGGAGGTTCAAATGCTGCGGGTACCTCCTCTTGTTCAGGCCTAGCCCAAGACTTTCCTCCTCCAGAAGGCCCTCCTCCTGTGCTAGCCATATCTGATTTGCCGCTAGATTCGGGGTTGATTGGAGGTTCAAAGGAAGGTTTCTTTGCTGGAGTAGAAGGGAATTCTCCTGGAGGTTGTGTATCTTCCGTGTTTGCAGGATCGCCCGGCTCTTTAGCAGAGTGCCAAGGTTGCTTCTTTCTTGTAACGTCTTGCCGTGGGATTTACTTCCCACTCCTAGTTGTCAAAGACTCTATCTTGGGTTTGAGATGAAGCCGAATGTGCCATGATTCTGCCGCTTCTCTCCGCTAGCGTTCTGAGGTGGATCTTGATAGGTTGATCAGGCCTAAATCTGGGAACAGGTTCTTAACCACTTGCTGAGGTTAAAAAAATGTAACGTGTTCGCAAGGTGCTAGTCACGTTATCGGTAAAGGATATGATAGTTGGCAGGTGACCTGCTCTTCCAGAGAGGAGGTGAGAGCTGAGAACTAAAGGAGGCTTCGAGGGTGTACTGAGAAACAAAGAAGTAACCGTTCAACCAAGTATATTGAAATACTGTCTGTCGAAGTCTGCCTTTTCTATCGTAGAAACAGGTAGTCTTTAAATACACAAATCTGTTCATATCTTAACATGAACGAAACTAATCAAAGGTATCAATCGATACACTTTGGTAAAACTCCTTAAGTATCAAAGCGATACTTAAAACAAAACATAAAACAAAACCAAGTATCAAACGATACTTAAAACAAACCAAGTATCAAAGCGATACTTAAAACAAAACATAAAACAAAACCAAGTATCAAACGATACTTAAAACAAACCAAGTATCAAAGCAATACTTAAAACAAAACATAAAACAAAACCAAGTATCAAAGGGATACTTAAAACAAAACATAAAACTAAACCAAGTATCAAAGGGATACTTAAAACAAAACATAAAACAAAACCAAGTATCAAAGGGATACTTAAAACAAAACATAAAACAAAACCAAGTATCAAAGGGATACTTAAAACAAAACATAAAACAAAACCAAGTATCAAACGATACTTAAAACAAACCAAGTATCAAAGCGATACTTAAAACAAACCAAGTATCAAAGCGATACTTAAAACAAAACATAAAACAAAACCAATAACCAAGTACCCGTACCGGTTACAAGTATTCTCTCAGTCCAACAAATTGATTACTTACACGTACTACAGAACAGAGTAGAAATCGGAAAACAGGAACTAATTGCACTAGCAACACTGCCGACAAATGACCTACAGAAGTGAGAACTAAGCAAAATAGTTAGCAACCTAGCCCTTATGGCAAACCGGGAACCTACTGAGATTGAAGAAAAGGAGTAGCTGTTAGGAATACCAGAACCCGATACCTAGGAACCACCCTAAGTAGGGTAACCCCACTCGGAATCAGAATCTCTGGTCTCCAACATCCCCTTCTGGCTCCCTTACGGGGCCTGCCCGTCATCATATATATTAATCTCAGTTGCATCCTGTGACTATATTACTACAGAATTGAAGGTGTTAGAATAACACCATATACGTTATCGCCGTCTGTCCGACCGGATCCTGTTCGCAGGATATGTGAGAGGGGACCTTCTGCTAGGTCTGGGAAGTGGAACGGAGTAATTCCGTCAACTACTGAGAGAGTTACTTGGCTTCAAAGACATGACACCTTTGGCACGGGCTGTAAGTAACGGGACGATTTCACATAAAGAGATGGTATCAAATGGTAAAGAATCTCTACTAGAGACCAATATATTTACATCCACCAGAAGAGTCTAGAACTCCAAAGGGGACTACCAAAGAAGCCAACGAACTTCACAGAGTGTTGCAACTGGGTTTTGGAATACGTCGTAGCCATGAAATGATTCTCAATACTACAATGGTTACTGAAACCTACTACCCAGAGAGCAACCAAGGGTTGCCGACCGAGGGATTAATTACCAATCTGGTGGAACAGCTTCCTGCAAGTTAATAGGAAGTCATCCAAAGAAAATCTATAGGTTGGATATGGAGTTACAAAGGATCGGAGTCAGACGACCTACGATGGTTGTAATGACGACCATCTTTGCAGATATAGCCGTGGATAAAACTGATCATTTTATCAATGGCGAAGACAATTGGAGCCAACTCAGTTCGACTTAAGAACTAGGCTATAAGTCTAAAGACTCTGCTAATCGGGATATTACTATTGGGAACAGCACACTTCCTAAAGAAGAAATATCGTAATTACCGAAGAGGGTGTAATGGTTTTCAGGGTCTACAGGTGTTCGCACCTTGGAAGAAAACTCGACGTCGCAAATAATAATTGAAGAAGTACATAGTTGTATGATAAATAGATGTAGTCTGCGAACACTCAGACACAGAATATAAATATCGCAGTACCTCCCAAGCTTTAGACATTATCAAGCAACGGAGAAGAGACCTTAACAATATAATATTGTTTTTATGAGCTTCTCACCCTACTATTACCTTATTCTACTTCGCTCCTAGTAGTCATAAACGAAACAAGCAAAGTCCGAGCCTTCCTAGACAATCTCCGTCTACAGAAACGAATCTCAATTGGCCTAGACAACTTTGAAGTCTATCAAGTTGTCTCCGCCTAACAGTGGCAAATTCACAATCTGAAACAACATTGAGCTGATATTAATCATAAGCACAGAGTAAATTGAACAAGAATACCTACCTCAAGACAGGCTTAGATAGATCAAGATGATATTGCCCACGTTTTTGAATCTCAATCAACGGAGGAGCATAATGCAGCTGAGGAGAAGTACAATCGTGTGACAAGTTTGGTTGCTGTAAGAAGTAAGAAGTTAGCTGAATGTATTGAGAAAAGCAAGAAGACAGATGAGAAAAGCAAGAAAACAGAGAAGTTAGAAGAGGAAGGAAAGTTACCTAAGCGCTGCAAGACAAGTGCTACCCTGTGAGAAGAGGAAAGCTGTCTTACACATCAGATATCTGAGGCCAAGCAGAAGGTTGAGAAATTTCACAAATACCTACAAGATTTGACCTTTGATGTGGAAGCCAAAAGTGAAGATTTTCTTAGAGATCCTGAAGTGGAAAGTATCAGTGACTTTGAGGCAGAAGGAGCAGAAAATTTGGAGGAGGTAGAAGGGGCTGATGGAGCCCCTGCTCTGAGAAATGTGTTTTTGGATCTGCCGCTTGATTTGTAGTTTGAACCTCAGGAGTAGACAAGCACTCCTAAGGTGGTTGTATTGTTGGTTGTTATGTGGAGAGAAGAGAAGAGAGAAAAATAATAAAATAAAGGCCCTCGTCCATAACAGTTAGAATCACATGCACCATCCATGCCAAGACACGCCGCGCCTCGCTGAGGGTGCCGCCTCGCTGAGGGGTCTGGCGGTTTAGGCCCAATGGTAAGTTTCCATGCCAGTTTGCACTACAATCAAGTGTCTTGTGGGACGTTATAAGTGGAAAAGAACATGTCGCCCAATTACTCTCCTCAAATGAGCCCACAATGTACGAGGCACGACACTTGGTATGATTTGCTTAAAATAATATGATAATATTATTATTATTTAGTTTACCGCATGGCTACCGGAAATCGGGCTCAGTTACCCGGCCTTCGTGTTTTTCTGGTGAACGGAAAAACGGAAATATAGAGTTCAAGTAGACTACAGTCTGTCTGACACTTGTGAAAAGCGACGCCAAACCTCGCAATTTACTACCGTACCAGTACTCGTAGTGTATGGTAGTAATTGGTTTCATTCCGGACATTGCTTGGCGAGGGAGCAGTATTCAGTGCAGGCTGGCGTACTGTACTGTACTGTACCTCCCCGAGTCACACAACCAGCTTGGTCTCCTGGTTGCACTGCACGGGTTCACTTAGGCACATCTCTCAATGGGGCTCAACAATTGCTGTTGTAATCTCTGCCCCTTAAATTTAGCACCTGGTTACGTAACCCTACCTGCACTCTGCGGATGGCGCCCAGCAAGTTTACACAGTTTCTTTTTAGACGGCGACGACTCTCAAGCTCGCGAAACCACCGGGACCGCAACGACTTTTCCGACACCGGGACGACGAAAACGACGGCGATCAAAACACCCAAACAGCTAAACTGCTACCACGAATAGATAGGGAAATGGCGTAAGAGCTAATGATGAACAGTACCGGTAGAATAGCGGAACGGCAATCTTGATCAAAGCGCGAAACGGCTATGACGATCAGGCAGCAAAACTGCATAACGGCGAATACGGCGAACGGCGAGCGGTGAATTGCTGTCAAAACGGCGAACAAGGAACAGCGGAACTAAGTTATCCTTAGGCAAACGACGAATGGCGGAGGGGTCAACTAGTCAGTCCCTTTAGACTCTTCCACTCTACCCCCACTGAGAACACGTTTTCCTTTCACGATGCGCTTCTCCTAAGCGCACCCCCGAAACCTCCATCCGAACAATTGAAACAACAAAATAATGTATATATACCTCCGCACGAACGAGCCGACTATTAGCACGCCGACCATGTCCGCGGCATGTCCGGAGGGATCTTAGGCATGTCAGACATGCCGAGCAGTATCGATGGTTCCAACGTATCCTGACCCAACATGTCAAGAGCGACCGAGCGGCTTGCCGCGCTGTTGAATACCTGCTTACGAGCGAGTTGGGAGGTGAAATCTACCCCACCCTGGTTTCCTTTTTTCACACCCACCCCAACTTTTTTTCTCCCTTGTCCACGCGATCTGTATGATTCCCTGGCCAGGCGTCACGAACCCATACAATCTCCCTGGGCCAGGCAAAGACACCAGTGCTCTAATAATACCGTACTTCAGGGTACCGGTATTGTGAACAATTAGTGATATCGTACTGAAAAATACTGTCGTAATTGCCATACCGGAAAGCGGTGTCTCGCACAACAAAATTTGATGCCAGGTAATGGTGCCTGGTGTACAGGAGGACGGCACAGTGGAGGAGCCAACCTGGATCTACAATACCCTTATCCGCTATCCTAGGGGCTAGTTGTACGAGTATGATACATTTAAATTCTTGAAATTTAATCGAGTTCTCTTCCCCTCTTCCGGCAGCTATGAGTAAATCCCCTCACCCCCCATTAAGATCTAGTATGACTTTTATCACAGGCCGTAATCTTATGGTGAGTTGCCGTACTATGTCGTACTAGATCTTATCGTGTGGTATCGTATGCTATATAAACTTACCTTGCTACTTCTAAATTAGACGAGTGACGGTCTGTGACGGTGTTATAACTAGTGTTTGGCGCAAGGGGAGGGCCTTCGAGGACAACGAGTCTAGTTGTCTGGGGGGCCTCAAGGGACCCCTAGCCAATAACGAATAGAGAAAAAGAAAAAATATGAGTGGCCGTTGATGAAGAGGTGAAGCGTCGGGAGGTGGTGGGACATAGCGGTGAGGTCCAAGCACTTCGGATCCACAATGTTCCCGAACCCGGCTATTTCCCCGGGTTGAGGTAAAATCCGTTTCCTCCCCCATGATTACGGTACCTTATAATCCCAAAACATCCTTGACAGAAGAGTTTGGAATCAATTTGAGATCGCATTATATAGAGTACTACCTTAAACACCTTTGTTCTATTTTAGGTGCCCATGAACGTATATTGGTGGGGACGTTGCCAGTGGTTGGGGGGGGGTATCTCCCACCAAGACGCTGAAAGTGAAGGGGTGAAAGTGGAGGAGGTATTCTATTTCTGGAGATATATGAAGAAATTGGCAACATTTCCCGAATCATCATGTCTCATTTTGCCCTCCCTTTTTCCCCATACATGCTGCACTATTTGTAACAGTATTTTTTACGCCCCGGGGCGAAGTGCCCGAGTGTGCAGCCGCATCCTCAAAGTTTCCATACCTCTCCGAGTACTGCTGGTCCCCGGAATACTTCGCTAACGCTCTCTTTCTATTATCCGGTAAGAATAGAATCATGATAAATGTTTACAACACTCCTAGAGATATATCCCAGAACAGTTGTCTTAAAGTTTCTTATTCCATCATTGTTGATAGGTATTGTTCTTTGGGTGCTAGGGAGGGTATGAGAAATTTCCAGAGGCCGCGCCAAAAGTGTCGACCATGCGATATAGCAACTTCTTTCACAGGTGTTCGCCAAAGATTTACTTTGCTATCTAGGTTTGTCAATCTGGTGGTAAATCTTGGATCTTGGATTGTCCTGAGCCCTGATAGGAGGACATTTCATCAGCAGCATCTTCGATACCTCTCCCAATTATTACTTGGGCGAAGCGTTGAACGGTTTTGAACTTGCCTCCCGATATTCGGAAAGATGAGGTACCCGAGTAGATTTTGCTATGTGCAGCAACTTGCCATAACGCCGTACGGTGCTACGCTGCAGTCTCGAGGAACGTCAAAATCACGGCCCCTCTGTTCACAGCGCCTGGCACTAGGCTGTAGGAGGGTTCCCCCAGCCTATATCAACACCACGAACAGCCACGCCGTGGGGCTTCAAGTTAGGTGGTACAGTACGCAGGCAGCAAGCTTCCCGACCGATTCATTCGTGAGACTTTGTATATAATTATATGCATAAACCCAGCCGATCCCACCCGAGACATTCTAAGTTGTTCATGAACGGCGGGAGATGATTTGTGCGATATCGCAGGAGAATGTTTGTGCGATAAGTTATCGCAGGAGAGCACAAGATCGGTTCGGCATCTTCCACTAGCGGAGTTGTAGGCGCGATTGGTGTGTTGGCGCAAATATGGGGGAGATCGGGTGGATAGTCTTCAGGCATCCATGAGGTTCCATAAAAGACCCCTTTTTTCTTCAGCCGCCAGGAACTCCAGTAAGTTTCCAGTAATCGACTTGCCCCTTCATCAATTATTTACAACACTCTAAGCAGCAAAAAATAGAGAATGTCTGTATCATTCAGTAATAATATCAACTCTCTGAACACCACTCTTAACATTACTATTCCCAATGACCGATCTAATATCCTAAGCTGGCTATCCCCACTAAATCCCAAGTCACGACACCAAGACATCCAAGCCCGCCGCGTTGAAAATGTAGGGGAATGGCTGTTACAAACTGAGGAATTTAAAAGCTGGTACGTGGGTAGCAGGGTAGGCGAATCAGATAACCCGGTTTTGTTTTGCTATGGAGATCCGGGGGTTGGCAAGACCTTTATTAGGTAAGGACGAACCCCAAGATGAAAGAAAAACGGCAAATGCTGACAAGACGCAATATTACCGGTAGCTCATTGGTGATAGACAACTTGTGTGACTGGGCCAGAGGACGGGACGCTATCGTTGCATGTTTTTATTTTGACTTCGCCGCCCAAAAGGAACAGTCCCCAACAAGCATTCTGGGTACCCTGCTCAAGCAGTTAGTTTGCGGGCTCAGAGAGACCCCGGAGGAGATATCGCAAATATATCAAGACTAAAGGAGTTACATAGGTGGTCGAGTGCTACAACTTCTCGATATCGCGAAGATGGTGCAAACTACCTCTTCCAAAAGGCCCTCCTTCATATGCATCGATGCTCTAGATGAATGTGCGGAGGGATATCGAGTCAAGCTTCTTGATTCGCTAAACCAAATTCTCCAAAAGTCTCCAGGCACTCGGGTATTCGTCACTGGGAGACCGCACATTCGACCTGAGATCGAAAGACGCCTTGGTGAGAGGGTAACGAATGTATCCATAAGTCCCAGGAAGGATGATATTATCAGATATGTTCATAGCAGGCTGAACGAGGACACAATCCCGGATGCGATGAACAGCAGTCTAGAGGCAGAGATCCTGGAGAAAATTCCCGAAAATGTTTCTGAGATGTACGTAGAAGCACTAGCGCCTGGGAAGTTACCTCGAGTTATCCACTGACATATACATATCTAGATTCCTGCTAGTCTCACTTAATATCGATGCGATCCTACAAGAAACCACAATCCATCGCAGGAGACAAAAGCTCAACACAATTACCGATGGTTTGGGGTTGGGGGGTGCTTATAGTGCAACGCTGGATCGAATAAAGGGACAGGGCGGGGATAAATCGAGGCTTGGCATGGCCGCCTTGATGTGGGTCTCTCACTCGGAACGGCCTTTGAAGCCAGATGAATTGTGTCACGCCTTAGCAGTCGAAATAGGGTCCCCGGATCTCAATCCCGACAATGTTCCTTCAATCAGAACATTGATAACCTGTTGCCAAGGACTTATTACCGCAGACAAGGAGGCTTCCACTGTCCGGTTAATCCACTTTACCCTTCAAGAATATCTCCGGACTCATCCCGAGCTCTTTTGTAAAGCTCACTCGATAATGGCAGAAACCTGCTTAAGCTATCTGAACTCCCGGCAGGTCATATCTCTTTCGGCCAGTCCCTCCCCCGATTCCAAAGGCATCCCCTTTCTCGAATATTCTTCTCTATATTGGGGAATCCATGCAAAAAGGGACCTTTCAGATCACGGGAAACTGCTTGCGCTAAAGCTATTTGACGGCTACAAACACAATAATCACATATCCACGAAAATCCTCCTTGAAGCGCACAAACGGTATTTATACCGTGTCGATCTCGATAAACTTTTCCTGTTCAGTGGCCTACACTGTGCATCATTCTTCGGGATCTCTGAGATTGTAGCCAGTTTGGTAGCGGTGGAGGGTTATGGTGTCAACCAAAAAGACTGCGCAGATAATACTCCTCTCGTGTGGGCTGCCTGGAATGGGCATAAGGAAGTGGTAGAAATACTACTCGAACAGGACAGCATCGACCCCAGCGGGCCCGGTGACTTCGGCCGAACACCCCTCTTTTATGCCGCTGGGAATGGACACACCGAGGTGGTGAAAGTGCTACTTGGACGGGATGACGTCAGCCCCGATAAGCCAGATATGTACAGCCGAACACCACTCCAGGCCGCTGCCCACAACGGGCACGAGGAAATGGTGAAAATACTACTCCGACGGGGCGATGTCAGCCCCAATAAACCAGATAGGCACGGCCGAACGCCACTTTGGTATGCTACCCGTAATGGACACGAGGGGCTGGTGAAGATACTACTCGGACGGGACGCCGAGTGCCGCTCTGGTGGGCCACGGAGGGTGGCCATGCGGGAGCGATAGCGCTACTACTGTCCTCACTACCACCCCCCAACGCAGCCTAAAGTCGAGGAGGCACCGCCCTCCTTACCACCTTAGGGCACATGTCCCATTTGCCATTCCACAAGGACCGCAACAGCTCCACAAGCACGTCTGTCGCCGCCATTGTTCCCCCAATCATCGGCGCCCAGCTTCTTCCTACAACTCAAACCGCCGCTTTGTCGCAATTGCCATCTTTCCCTTCCATCGGGGGTAAGCATACGACAGAAACCCAGCTCAAACATTCCCGTTTAGTTGAAGGGAATCATACACCTTGGTAATGCACATATCCATCACATTCCCACCCAAACCCCTATACGGATTCTCTTATGTGGACGAGTCAAGATTTGTCAGTTCCTGCCTTAATCTAGATTTTGGTGTTGGTGGGGATCTATTTCTATTGCATTGAGATAAGTCGGCGTAGGTCGAAACTTCCATCATATTTACCTTTATTCTTGCTTCCTGGTTGTAGATCCTCTGTACAAATTTGGTGTTCCTTTATTTATTTATTTACTACACTTTCTTTTTTCTCTTCCCCCACTTCTAGAGTATAGACCTAGAAGTTTTCTAGATTTAGAGAAAGCGCAAGTGTTTCTGGCCCCCGCAAAAAGAAATGCAAAAGCTAGCTGTTAAATAGGTGCGGTGGTAGTGAGGTTGGGAGGATGTCCATGCTCTCCAGTCTTACCCGTTAAGAAAAACCAAAGCAGTACGGACTCCTTTAACCATGAAACCAACCCCATTCTACGAGCACCATATAATCTCTGAGAACTCGCCATCCAACCAAACCCTTTGCACATACCGGCAGTCTTAGTCTTTTAGGCAAAGATCACCCGTATATCAAACGGTTTTGGAGAGCAGTACTTAGCGCATGCCGGTCCACCTCCTCCTGTTCGCTCGCACCCATATTGCTCTCTTGAATGCGCTTTGGGCATTGCATCTCTAAACAGGGTCCAGCAGCTGCCGTTGCAATCGTTGAAGTTCCTGGATGGACGTTAGATAGCCGGGGTAGATTCCAGAAGTGTTGGGAGTCTAGCGGATAGTTCAGGAGTATAGTAGGCCATTATAGAGGTTTAGGTATTTAGGGAGGAGATTCCCCAGACATGTCTTTCTTCTGTTATCGCGGGAGTGCACAGGGGAATGGGTGAATGTGTAGGGACATAGAGATGGGTGTGGTGATCTACGGAAGGATCAGGATGCATTTTTTATGCCCCATTTATGCAACCTACTCTTACCGTTGGTTTAGAGAGCGCGGACGAAGGAAGAGAACGAAGTCGTTTACCACATCTCCCGTGTCCTCCCATATTCAAGTTCCAAGTAAATCCTCTTATCTGCCGTCTAGGGCAGCAGTTCGGGCCACCTTTATCCACCGGTAAGGAGAAATCTCCGCTTCTTTTGGCGCCTAGTGCCTGGCTCAAATGCGCTATATCCCCCTACCTATGATATCTACGCCCCCACGCATAGCGAGTTTTTCGAGCCCATCGTACAATATATCCCACCCGAACATGCCAAGAGCCATCGAAAGCACACGGCGCTATGGAATATCTACTTACGAGTGAGTTGGGAGGTAACGCACGGTCCGTGCTCAGAAGCGTTTGTGAAAATCTAAGAAATCTTAGTAGACATACCGACCGATATTCCAAAATATCAAAGTGGAACAGTGTGCGCTCTCCCGTCCGCCCACCATCGGGATGCCAAAACAGCCGAGAACCACTTGAAGAGAGAGAGCTTCCCTCCTACGAGGAACAATTCCTTCAAGAAGTTGTGGCTTTCCACGAGAAACAGAGTTTGTGCTAGAATGGAAGTAAAGGGGTGGTATATACGAAATATCGGATTTTTTTTTTCTTTTTCTTTTCTTCTAGTTATGATTCACCAGAATCGGATTTTTAGGCTTTCCGGTTCTTTGGAGTATTTCCTCTCTCTTTTTCTTTTTATTCTGATGATACTATATACCGGGAATTGGTGGCCTCCGACAGCCCCTTTTATGCTCTTGGCTATTCATCGAAAGTTGCGACAGTAATCACTCCTAGTGCTCACTCAGTCGCGCCACCAACACTTCTGCGGAGAGACTGTATGGTATAATGCTGAGCTGTTCACCGCACCAAATGCCTTCACCAGAACTTTCCTGGGTCGCTGAAATCAACCCCATTCTCAGAAGTGAGAAAAGGGAGCAATCGTGTGTGGGCTTCTCCAATCATATCTTTTCTATTTGCATACCCGGGAAAACTCCCTTTCGATCTCCTTTCTCCTCAGGAGCTCACAGGAGCCATGCTCTGGTATTATGGGATTCTCTTACTGTGCCAGAGTTGCTGAAACCCTGGCTGGGGAGACAACTCATAAGACCGCCCAGGGTTTATAGGGTAATCTACGTCTTTCTCTGATAGTCTTGCGAACGGGGTAGATTTCCGGAAGCTTTTGTACCTGCGGCGCAATAGACCAAATCACACAAGGCCCATTGCTAACACAGGCGTGGCTATTCGCTGGTATCAAAGACGGGTATATTGAGAACGCTAGGGTTGGGGGTTCATTTCACGGATTTGGGCACCTCCGGCGGCGGGATACAGAACGGCTATCATTGGTGTCGCATCACGACAGATGGTCTGCAGAGGAAACCGGTGGCGATCGCTTGGCGGTGTTGGGAGAAACTACTCGTAGTGGGAGGGGATAAGCTACTTTTTATGAGTGGGTATAGCGGTCAATGATTGACTCGCGCAGCGATAGAGAAAAAACACTAAAGGACTATGTGGGAACCGTCGCAGGATGTGGACAAGAGTGTAAGGTAAGGAAAAACAACTTCGTTCGTCGATCTTTCTAAACTAATGGTAAAGACAGGTGTATAAGTAAAACATAAACAATGTATCCTGACCATTCAATGAATCACCACACCTATCCATATCTCTCCAAGCATGCTACCCTTTCCCCATACACTCCCGTGACAACAAAGGAAAGACATGTCTGGAGAATCTCCTGTCAATCTCTGAACCTCCACACTAATCTATTGAACCTCCGAACTCTCCGCCAGACTCCCGAAACCTCCACAATCTATCTCAATCAATCAACATCCATCTAGAACCTTCAACACTACTTGTGAATATGATTGTATAAGACGAGCGCCTTAAAGCTTAGTCTATTCCTACCGATTGCCTATAATGGGCGGTACCATACACCACCACCCAGAAAGAGGTAAAACAAATATTAACGAATAGGAATGGAGAACAGGAAAGGGGACGATACAGCTCGGCAATCATTTATGGCGTGGGGGTATATCAGGTAACGAAGGAAGAGTGTAAAGGAGAAAAGACAAGAGGCAAACGAAAGAGGCAAAATACTAATCTGCCGGTCGAGAGTAAATTGGAGAATTGATTGAGTGTTGTTAGGTGGGTGTTGACTTTCTTGAGAAGGTACCAGAAGCTTAGGGGCCGCATGGGAGGGGGTCGAGGCAGCATGGACTGTTCGGTTGAGGGGGGTCACTATCTGCGGATTGGAAAGAAAGTTTTTAAAGCCAGGTACCGGTTCCCGCTCATAGGGGTCTGCCGATAGGAGTGCAGGTTGGCCATTAATGGCAGACGTACCGCCCCGCCCCATGCCCAGCTGAGACCGGGAGGGAAGCCTAGCCAACGCGATCTGCTGCTGTGTCAGAGCTGACAGTCCCGTTCGCGTAGCATCCTTACGACTCGATCATGTCCTCTAGAGAGAGAGCCCCTGACAGTGGTGTTTGGTTCATGCTATTTGGTGTGGTAGTGCCGACATCTTTCCGTTGCAAAAGCATCTTGACTACCTCATCATGCCCGTTCTCGGCGGCCCACGAGAGCGGCGTCGCGCCATTTCCGGTGTCTGCCCGGTTAGGATTGACACCCCCTCGTTCCAAAAGCATCTTTACTACCCCATCATGCCCGTTCATAGCGGCCCACAAGAGTGGCGTCCGGCCATTTCCGGTGTCTGCCTGGTCGGGATTGACATCCCCTCGTTCCAAAGGCATCTTTACTACCCCCTCATTCCCTCTTACCGCTGCCCATGTGAGAGCCATACGCCCAGTGCTATCAGCTGCATTAACATCCCATTCTTTCATCTCCAATATAGCAGTAACTACCCCCTCCACCCCGAGAAATGCTACTCCGTGGAGCCCTGTGAATCCAATAGGTCCCCCCACCGCATCAAAATAAGGGCCACTATATCTGCTATAATGCAATAACACTAGTTGAGCAGATATATGCCCATCAAATCTATCCAGAAGCCTCAGTGCAAGCTCTTTCACATTTTCTGTCATGCCCCTTCTCGTGTGCTCCCCCCAGCAACAAGAAGCATATTCAAGAAGTGGCATTGTTTCCGGAGACAAGAGAAGTGTTGGCGAGAGATCCCGGACACATTCGAAATTGAGGTATGTCAAGCAAACCTCCGCAATTGCCGAGTGGGGGGTACGGAATAGGGTTGGATCACTTGAGAGATGCTCTTGCAGTGTATAGTGCACTAGCCGGATAGTGGACGAGGACGCCTCGACCGTGACAAGACCCAGACAAGATGCTAGGAGCGTGCGTAATGCAGGAACATTTTCAACATCCAAATCCGTAGATCCCACCTCCACTCCCAAGGCATGACAGAGCTCGGCGGCCCGTAATGGCCGTTCCGAATATAACACCCACATCAGGACCTTCAGTCCGAGTATTGGTTTGTTTCCCTTCTGCGCCTTCATTCGGGTTAGGGTTGCCGTGTAGGCATCGCTCAGCCCATTGCCTTTTGTCATCTCTTGCAGTTTCTTCCTTCTCTGACGGATCATCACCTCTCCCAGAATGGCGTCCAGGTTTAGCGAAACAAGGAGGAATCTGCACACAATCGTGGGTGAGTATTGGTGAATGAAGGAGTGGGAATGATATATGCTCCTACATATCGGATATCTTTCCCAGGATAGTTCCAATAATATCCGCCCGTAAATCATCGTTCATCGCCTCTGGATCGGTGTCCTCGCCTAGCCTCATCTCCAGATAGCTCCTAATGTCATCTATGGTAGGGCAGATGGGTACTACAACCGCCTTGCTGAAATATCTTTGAACATCTTCCCTGACATGAGGCCTGCCCGTGAGGAATATTCGCGTCCTAGGGGACTCCCGAACAATATCCCTTAGCGACTCTAGCAGCTTTGGCAGCTGCTCCGGTAAGCATTCGTCTAGCGCATCAACACAGATGAATACCTGGGGCAATGAAGCAATCGCGGTCCTCAGCATTCCCGTGAGATCCGGAAGTCGTAGCCTTCTGCCACCAAACTCCTTTTTCGTTCCATCAAATGCATCCCGCAGATAATTCGGGACGCCCCGCCTGGCTAGTAGCTGCTTTAAAATAGCTCCCATCATGTTGGCGATTGTCTGCTCTTCCTGTGCGAGGAGGTCGCAATACAAGCCTGCAACTATGGTGCCCTCCTCCCCCTGATCGCACAGGCTGTCAATCACCAGTGAACTAGTATTCCGACCATCAGCAATTTTCGCTTTATTTTAAGGAATCCCACCGCTTGCTTTAGGTACGTCTTGCCCACTCCCGGATTCCCGCTGCAAAACAGGATAGCCCCATCGGCTCCTCCCTCACTGCCCTTCCACTCTCGAAACTCGCAAGTTTCCAATAGCCAATCCCCCACACCGTCAAACCGCTCGTTGCGCACGCTTTGGTGTCTGTTATTTGGCTCCAGTAGAGAGAGCCAACGCATAACATGCGCATCCTCATCGGACTTATATACGGTTTTGTTTTTGATGAAATTACCCGTTATGTTTCCGCAGTTGGCATTGCCGTCGCCGATCTCGACATGTGTAATCTAGGCCATGATATTCCGTCAAGAGTGTAGATTGAATATACAAATGGTAAAACAATTTGTAAGGGTATTGAGGGAGTTTATGAAATTGCGTGAGAACGGCTGAAGCAAGCGGGGAGATGAGGCTGGTTGTGTGGCACTTGACATCCAATCACTTTTAGAAGGTGCATGACTAATATCAGAACACTAACGTCCCCGATCGGGAAGCGGGACGCTATACCGAACCGGGCCGTGGGGGTGGGGCTGAAAAAATATTGCGATAAGGAGCAAAAAAGCCACAATACACAATAAAGAGTACCGCATTATTTGGTTAAACTGGAAATGGCGCTAAGGCCCAGGGATCGGCATGTGTCACAAAAAGAGGGGGTGGCAAATTAAGCGAATATCAAGACAGAGGCGAGTGATAAGCTGTGAGAGTAGAGGTAGTGGGAATATGAGAATAATATGGCAATCTCTCCGGAAGGTTCAAGTTCAAGTTACTCCGCTTGACATTTACCTCTTGCCATGCCTACTAGGAGGTAAAATTAGGAGGTAGTTTACATGGCTTAGATATTCTCATTTCAATCCCTGTCAATATATTCTACTTCTACATCAGAGGGCTCATCATCTACTGGCCCGGGCAACTCAGAATACAAAGCCGGAAGTTCCTCATTTCCTACCAGGAAACCATTTCCCCCTTCCCTCTAATCGCCAATCTGTAGAAGTGAAGAATCAATGCCCTTAATTGATAGCTCATCATCACAAGAGCCATCAATAGGAAGCGTGAGTCCTAGTTTGCGAAATGTAGATACTGATGGCAACACTTCCGTTGGGAATCAAGCGCATAGGGAAGTACTGAATGGGAGACTGAGAGATGAAGGTGATGGAGGTGGCGTTGTGGAATCACGTAGGTGAGGGAACAGCACCAGAACGTTATGGAGAGGAGATGTTTTTTGAATGATCTATCTCAGAAAGAAAGAACAGAAAACAAAATATAAGTGACTCATGGTAGCTCCTCACACCAAGGGCTAACCACAACATAAAGTATAAAAACAACAGTCCTGCTTAACAGGAAAACAAACTCACTCCAGTCAGCATACCCTAATCCCATATAGGACGATGGGGTTACTCCATCAGATACAACCAACTCCTGATAGGTTTGGCTGCTTGTAAATTGTTCCCAGGCCTGGGCAACTGCATGGGTAATAAGAATTCGCCGCTCCCCAATTGCAGAAGTATCTTGTCGATGAATTTCACGCAGATCAAGCTGGTGTTGAGATTCGTAGTCGTCGAGAAGATTGTCTAAAATATCGCGTAAGATACTTTTGAAGGGCTTGTTGACAGAAACATCGAGTGGCTGCACTAGACCCGTGCAGCCAGGGGGGATCGTTGACGGAAGAATATCATTGGCTCGTAAGGTTGTTAAAACCTGATCGGTGGAGTAGAATTTAGCGACATCTAATGCGAGCAATCGTGGGCCTGAGGGAAGGGCAGGTACTAGAGATTTCTTAATCCAATCTACTAACAAGCCTGAATTGGCATACGCAGATTCATTCCACTTGACCTCCACCCGGGGGTTATATCGCTTTATTTCCTCCTCTCGCCTTTTTTGAAAATGCTCCCCCCGCCGGCCCTCATACCTCTCCTTACCCTTGAAGATTATCAAGGGCCGCACTCTTGCCCTTCCACTCCCAAAGACAGCTAGCAAGAGGGTAGCTTGTCTCTTGTCCCAGCCACTATTGCTGGCTTTGACCTGGACAGAGTGGCTACCCTTATCTGTATATGTCTGACCATCCAGATATTCGAACGGGAGGGGAGTTTCGTCGAGGTTGCAAATGCTATCGAGTAGGTACCGGTCCACCACCTTTTCCTCATCCCCTCCTCCACTGCGAAGTTGAGAATTTCTTCTATTGAATCGCAACCAGGAAAGAATGCTTTGTAAGTAGTTCTCCGGTATTCTTTGTGATTTATTTGTTGTGAATCGGAGAGTTATTAAATGTCTTGATAGGAAGCCAGCCAGCCAGCCATCGGAGAAAGGGAATTCACAGGGGTCTCTTTCTGGATAGCATTCACCAAATATTTTATATGCTTTCCGGTGAAGCCACCACCTGCGCACAGCCTTACGCTCATCCCTTCTCTTACAATACTTGTCGTAGAGATCTGACTCCTGTTCTGGCCAACGACAAGACTTTACATCTGATCTGTTTCCTCTCTCTCCCTTCCTCCCACTCACTATCTGATTCTGACTAACTCTCCAATTATGAAGTGTAGTTATCGGGACCAGATATCTCTCTGATACCTCCTTCAGAAATGGTGCTCGTAAGGCTCCTGGCTCTTGCTCATTTTCTCCCTGTGGCATTTGATGCTGCAGCCGCCACCGAAGTACTTCTATTTTAAACTCTCGGGAGTAGGAACGCTGTATGCGCTTTCTAACTCCCATAAAGTCTTTCTCCGTCCGCTCCAGAATCGCTTTCGCTTTTCGTCCTGGCCTTGGGGGAATCGCTGAGGGGAGTCCAGGAGGTCTTGTGATCGAGGGACAGGCTACCGGCTTCTGGGGGAGTTGTGTCAGAGGGATTTGTGCCACCTCGTTTCTCTCTATCGGAATCGCAATCGGAACGGGTTCAGATGTTCGATGTGGCAATGGATTTAGAAGTGATTGAAGATCCATTTTACCAAACTCAATTTCTCTTCTATTGCGGTCCTCTGGTGCAAAGATTTGGCCAATGTATCCTTAAATTCTCCCTTGACTACCACAGGCAGAATTTAATGATTCATTGGTTTATCCTTGTCAATTGTTTCTTAGAAGTCATTCCACTTCACTTATGACTGGCCACAAGTCATTTTCTTTATTTTTTTTTTTTTTTTCATAGGGGTTTCTTCACTGAATCATCTCCCATGAATCAGTCAAGGTTGAAGTAAAGGTGAGTAATCTGGTGTTGTGGCTTCGGCCGACCTGTGGAACATCGCTTCCGTTTCCTCCTCTACCTTAGACTCATTTCCAGTTTAACCAAATAATGCGGTAACAGCCAGTTACACCATGGGTCAAGTCAAAGCCAGGAAAGAAGATCTTCTCGAAAAGACAATTGCTCGTGCCATTCAGACCTTTCATAAAGGCAATTACCCATTGATTACAGCCACAGCACAAGCATTTGACCTGCCTAAATCAACTCTTGCATACTGGTTAAAAGGTGAACAAGTTTCTCGGCATGAGGCACATATTGAGCAACAGCTCCTAACACCGGCGGAAGAGAGAGCATTTGTCTGATGGATAAAAAAGTTAGATGATTGGGGCTTCCCCCCTCAGTTGGACATGGTGAAGGGAATGGCCCATATGTTAGTAGAAAAAAAGAATAAGGACTTAATGGGAACTCTAGTGAGAAAGAGAAAGTGATATGAATTACCCATTTCCTAAATCGGCAGCCTGATTTTGCTTCACTGTATGGTGGAAATTTGGACTGACAACAGGCTTATGCGAGTAATCCAGGCAAGATTAAAGACTACTTTCAAGTTCGCAAATTTAATTGTCTTCAGATAACTCACAACCTTCAACCCGAGGATATTTACAACATTGATGCAAAAGGTTTTATGATGAGAATGTCAGCTAGGACCAAGGTAGTCACAAGAGTTGGAAGGCAGAATCCTAGAGTTACGCATGATGGCAAAAGAGAACTTATTACAGACTTGGAGACCATTTGTGGAGATGGTACATCTATGCCTACATTTTTGATTTTTAAGGCTAAAGCTGGGCATTCAATGGGATGGTATTCAAGCCTTGACAATCCTGATGTGCTCTTGGCCTACTCGGATAAAGGGTGGACTGATGATTCCCTTGACTATGAATATATCTCTCGGTACTTCATTAAATTTGCCCGTACTCTAACCACTCCCAACCACAAGAACCTCCTTATTCTTGATGGTTACTCCTCCCACATCAACTGGAATTTCTGTATGTTCTGTTTAGAGTATGACATAATTCTCCTGTCTTTCCACTCATTCTACTCATTTGTTACAACCCTTAAATGTTGCAGTTTTTAGCCCATTGTGGCACTTTTATAGACTTGTGGTAGATGACTTTTCTTGGCACCATGGAGGTGGAATTCACAAAGGAGTATTTTGACCTTTGTTAAAAAAGGCACGCACGGCAGCAATCACTTCAGACAATATTCATGCTGGGTTCCTGGCCCGTAGGTTGATTCCCTTCTGCCAAAAGGCTGTCCTTGACCGGCTTCAATTTTCTACCACCAGTCAAACCCCACAATAGCAACCTCCAACCACCCCAGCACGACACCTCCAAACCCCTCGCAAAAGCACAGATTTTCGCTGAGAGACTAATAAAGTCCTTGCTGCAGTTGGGCATGCATTGCAGGAAGAACTACGAAGACTTATTTCATGCTTAGGTGAGCTTGAAGCAGCAGCCCAAGCCAACCTCCAAATTGCCAAAGAGTGTCACTGGATTGACCGACAAAAGCTGCTTCTCCTGCTCAAAAGGCTGATAGGCATTGCCTAACAACTGCCTGAGTCATTGATGGTGCCAAGGCCATGCAGCTTTATCAACTTCGTGATAAAGCTGACTCTGAGAAGCGGTAGCAAAAAGCGAAGAAAAAAAAACCCTCCATCCTCCAAATCAACCAGAAATATTCGGATTACCACTCCTCACATCCTCTGGCGCCAGGTCACCTTCATGTCACCCTCTTCTCCAGAAGCACACACCTTTTCCTCTCCCGAAAGCATCACTATCATTAGTGATAGTGATACAGCTGAATTCTCACCTACTTCACCTACTTCCCCACCCTGCCAACTTTGACAACCACCCCAAATGGTTCCTCTAGCAACTCCAACAAACCGAAGGCTACCTACAGCCCCATTCTGCATGGTTCTCCGTGATCCTAGGCTTTGACCCGCTTTGTTTTCTTCCTATTCTTCCTTCCTTCTCGTCTTTCTGTTTTTTCCCATTTATTTCCCCATTTCTTTTTTTTTTTACCTCTCTTCCTTGATCTTGTTCTCCTACCCATACTCTATTACTGCTTTTTTTGTTGGCCCTGTTTAGTTTAATATTGATCAAGTTGTTGCATTTTTTACTACTCTTCTCTGTTGTCCCGCTTCCATATCCCCCCCGCTTCGCCGTCCGGGACGTTACTCTGTACTGCCCAGTGATTGCTGGTTACTCGAGGAGTAAATTTATCGCAATGCGCTTCAAATCAGGAATCTCCTAAGTTTTCTATCGCAAACCTCATACAGAGGGGCCAGATAGGAGGTTACCGGGATTTTGTGGTGAACGGGAAACTGGGTTGGGTGGGGCTATATCTATACTATTTTGGAATAATAGACGCCTAGAACCTACTCCCATGACTATGTGCCCTCCGAGCTCACCGTTTTTGCCTATGCGCTTGTATTCCTCCTGAGATCTAGTAGATCTTACATCTCTAGTTTCCCAACTATAAACCGTTGCATGTGAGCCCCCATAGCCCAAGTGGAGATGGCTTCTGGGTTGTATGCCGTACCGGGAGACATAGCACTAGCATGGTGGGCTGACGAATAGTACAGTAGTAGTGAGAAATAAGAAGGATCAAGATACCACGGCGACTCGGCAGAAAGTGTCCGTGATGCAAGACCTTGTTATTACGCTTTAGGAGCCAGGTTGGTGGAGGGGACGGTGGGATTTCGGGCTTGGGATTTGTCAACAATCAACTTGCGAGAACAAAAGAGAATGTCAAACTTATCAGAACGGCAAGGCAAGGCAAATATATATATATTAAATAACAAAAACAAAATTAAAGGAAAAAATACTAGCTAATTGTGCGATACTACTGATCGCTCAGAGGATCTTAGAGCTGAAGGAAGATGGCGAGTTGTAGTTAGTCGTAGTGGTTCCAGGAATGTTGTAGTTGGTTCCTTTTGTCCCAGAGCTATTGCGATATATGGAGAGGATTCTCCAGAGCTATCTCTCCTTTTCCGTCACCGGAGAGCCAAATAAGGGAACGAAGTTTGTGACCATACCTTTCCTATAGCTACGCTATAACGCCCTATTCCCGTTCAACTCGGCTCACTGTACAAGTACCACTGAGCTACCAGCATTTTCCAAGGGCCCCAAGAGGAGAGTGGTACGACCAGAACGAAGGATATTATACTCGAGCAGAGTGATAGGCGCTTACATGCCCGGACCAGGAGATATCTAACTATTGCTGAAGGCCACCCAATAGTTCGAGGGCGACGTTCTGGGGGTGGAACAAAAGGGAAATTATCAAACTCTCCCTAGCGGTAGCCATGTCTCCTCTGGATGCTTTTGGAGCTCGCTTTTTTCACTACAGACGTTTCCAGATCCATTGCCCATTACTGGGAGGAAGAATGATCACGAAATACATACTAATTAACTTGGGCACTAGCACTGCTATTAGTGGGCACCAAGGAAAAAATCATGATTAATTTCGTGAGTGAGGATTTTCGCGAGGTAGCTCAAGTGTGCGAGACATGTTTCACGAACACTTCTGCCGAGTGACCATGTTCTAGCCCACCCTGGTTTCCTTTCCTGGTGCTCGGGTCGGGAGCCACGAACCCATATACAAGTAATCTCCCCGGCCATACAGGGAAAACCTTGCCATGTACGAACACCCGTACTGGAATAATACCGTACGTTACTGCATCAAGAGCTGATAATGTAAGGCACCATACCCGAAAACTATATCCTCTGGTACAAAACCCGATCCGTCAATAGCGTCTTGTGTCCGAAGAGTTCATGCCGCAGAAAGTAGAGATGAATTAGGTTTCCCTATAATGCGCTGATTCTAGATCACCAACCAGCAGCGATTAGGGGATTGTTGGACAAAGACTTGACACGAGGATTTTGTAGTATGTAAGGAGCGTCGCGTGGGGGAGGACGATACTGTGGGGGGGCCAGCTTGGATCCGCAATATTCATGTCTGCGGTGCGGGGATTAGTTGTGCGTTTGAGAACCCAGGCCGGATCTTTCGCCCTCCTCAGTATATGGAGCGTAGACCCTTCCCCTATCTTCCGTCTCCGTTGTGACCTAAAGTTTTTTTTTTATTACACTCAGCCTGGCAACCGGCATCCTGTAGGTCCAAGGTGAGTTGCTGTACTGTATCATGTTGCGTAGTATGGTACCCTATGCAGATTTATTATTCGAAACTTAACTTAGCAGAGTGACAGTTTGTGACGTGATTAAGTTATAAAACCAAGGAAAGAGTGGTTCTTACTCAGTGACCTGCTCTGAGGAAATAGCACCCAAGTGTGGATTAAAGCAGATTTAAGATTTTATTCGCATGTAATGCACTAATTATAGTAGTTTTGTTTATCTTTTGCGGTGCGGTTCGTTATGGGTGTTCTCCTTGTGGTGATTTCCTTCAGGGTTGTTCACCGGAGATTTATCCTGCCGTCACGCGTAGTTGTCTGTGGAAAATATTGGATTCCGAATTATCCTAGGCTATGATGGGCTCATCAGCATAAGTTATTTTAATTACTACCTGGGTGAACTGTCCAACGGTATTTGGTATTGATAGACTCATCCCCCAATCACTAGAGAGATGGGGTAAATTATAGTAAAGGTGGCGAACTGCTGTGACACTGCACTGCACTGCGCAGTACAAGAACCGGCCCCGTATTTGATGGCCTCGATGAATATCAAGAAGCGCGGTCCCTCTCTTGATAATACCTGCCTGGTATGAGGTTGCGGGAAGAACTCCCCAGCCCGTACCTACATCACAAACAGCCGTGACGTGATGCTTTTAACTTAGGTGGTACGCGGGTTTCCCGACAGATTCATAAGGCTTAATGTACTCGAGTACTTGTATATATATAAAACTAGCCGCTCGCACCCGAGTCGTTCTAAGGTGTTTGTTCATCGCAGTAGAAAATTTACGCTATGTCGCAAGATGGCACGAGATTGGTGTGGCTTCTTCTGCTACTAAGGTGGTAAGCACAGTTAGTGTGTTGTTGGCGCAAACCTGGGGGAGATTGATTGGACAATCCTGAGATCCATGAGGTTCCACAAAAGACCCCACCTTTCTTCGAACATCGGAGGTTCCGGTACTGGTCCTGGACCGACCCCATAATCCATCTACAACACCCTAAGCAGCAAAAACCAGAAAATGTCCCAATCATTCAGTAATAATATCAACTCTCTGAACACCACTCTTAACTTCACTATTCCCAATGAGCGATCTGATATCCTATGCTGGTTATCCCCACTAGATCCCAAGTCACGGCATCAGGACATTCAAGCCCACCGGGTCGAAAATGTAGGGGAATGGGTCTTGCAAACTGAGGAATTTAGAAGTTGGTGCGCCAGAAGCGAGGGATGTGAATCCGATAACGCAGTTTTGTTTTGCTATGGAGATCCGGGGGTCGGCAAGACCTTTGTTAGGTAGCAAGGACGGACCTCAAAGAATCGAAGAAAAAGGGCATGTGCTAACAAGCCGCGATGATAGTTCATTGGTGGGAGACACCTTGTGCGATCAGGCTGGAGGACAAAATACCACCATCGCATGTTTTTATTTTGACTTCGCCGCCCAAAAGGAGCAATCTCAACAAGCATGCTAGCATCCCTGCTGAAACAGCTGGTTTGCGGGCTGGGGGAAACCCCGGAAGAGATATCGCGAGCATATCGAAACCAACAAAATGCCATTGGTGGCCAGGGCCCGCAACTTTCCGATATTGTGAGGATGATTTAAATTACCTCTTTCAAAAATCCCACCTTCATATGCATCGACGCCCTGGATGAATGTGCGGAAGGACATCGAGTCAAGCTTCTTGATTCGCTAAACCAAATTCTCCAAAAGTCTCCGGGCACTCGGGTATTCGTTACTGGGAGACCGCACATTCGACCCGAGATCGCAAGGTGCCTTGGTGGGAGGGTAACGAGTGTATCCATAAGTCCCAAGATGGATGATATTATCAGATATGTCCATAGCAGGCTACACGAGGACACAACCCCAGATGCGATGAACAGTAGCCTTGAGGCAGACATCCTGGAGAAAATTCCCGAAGATATTTCTGAAATGTAAGTAGAAGCAATGGCATGAGGGAAGCTACAGTACCTCGAGTTATCCACTAACATATACATATCCAGATTCCTGCTAGTCTCACTTAATATCGATGCGATCCTACAAGGAACCACAATCCATCGCAGGAGACAAAAGCTCAACACAACTACCGATGGTTTGGGGTTGGGAGGTGCTTATAGTGCTACACTGGATCGGATAAAAGGACAGGGCAGGGGGAAAGCGAGGCTTGGCATGGCCGCCTTGATGTGGGTCTCTCACTCGGAGCAGCCTTTGAAGCCAGATGAACTGTGTCACACCCCAGCAGTCGAAATAAGGTCCCCGGATCTCAATCCCGACAATGTTCCTTCAATTCGGACATTGATAGCCTATTGCCAAGGACTTATTGCCGTAGACAAGGAGGCTTCTATGGTCCGGTTAATCCACTTTACCCTTCAAGAATATCTCCTGATTCATCCCGAGCTCTTTTGTAAAGCTCACTCGATAATGGCAGAAACTTGCTTAAGCTATCTGAACTCCCGGCAGGTCATATCTCTTTCGGCCAGTTCCTCCCCCAATCCCCAAGGCATCCCCTTTCTCCAATATTCTTCTCTATATTGGGGAATCCATGCAAAAAGGGACCTTTCGGATCGCGGGAAACTGCTTGCACTAAAGTTATTTGACGACTATAAGTACAGCAGTCACATATCCACGAGAATCCTCCTAGAATCACAGCAATATCTATACGAAATCAATCTCGAGAAACTTTCCTTGTTCAGTGGCCTACATTGTGCATCATTCTTCGGGACCTTTGAGATTGTGGCTGGTTTGGTAGTGGTGGAAGGTTGCGATATCAACCAAAAAGACTGCGTAGATAATACTCTTCTCGTGTGGGCTGCTCAGAATGGGCACACGGAGGTGGTAGAAATACTGCTCGAACAGGACGATATCGACCCTAACCTGGTGACTTCGGCCGAACACCTCTCTTCCATGCTGCTGCGAACGGGCACGCCGGAGTGGTGAAAATACTACTCGGACGGGACGACATCAATCCCGACAAACCAAATCACTATGGCCAAACACCACTCTGGTTTGCTGCTGAGCGTGGACACGAGGGAGTGGTGAAATTACTACTCGGACGGGGCGACGTCAACCCCGTCAAACCAGACATGTTTGGCCGAACGCCACTCTGGTGCGCTTCTTGTAATGGGCACGAGGGAGCGGTAGCGCTACTACAGCCCTCGGCATCTACCACCCCCAGCGCCGCCTAAAGTCGTAGAGACATCGCCCTCCTCGCCACCTCCGGCCGCAGATAACCTATGTGCCATTTCTGCAAGGACCACAACAGCCCCATAAACTTTCCTGTCGCCGCCATTGCACCCCCCAGCTCATCTGTGCCCAGCTTCTTACCGCAACTCAAACCGCCGCGTTGCGGTAATTGCCGCCTCTTCTTTCCTCCAAGAGTAAGCCTACGACAGAAACCCAGCTCAGACATTCTCCTTTAATCGAAGGAAATCATACGCCATGATAACGCACATACCTATTACATTTCCGCCCAAACTTCTATACGGACTCTCCGATGTCGACGAGTCAACATTTGTCAGCTTCCATGTATAATCTAGATTTTGGCATTGGTAGGAGTCTATTTCTATTTCATTGGGATAAGTTGGTGTAACTCAAAACTTCCATCATAATATTTACCTTAATTTTTGCTCTCTGGTTGTAAATCCTCTGTACACATTTGGTGTTCCTCTATATTTTTTTATCTATTTTTTCTGGAATTCCCCTTTTCCCTTCCCTCACCCCTAGCTTATAGACCTGGGGGTTGTCTAGATATAAAGAAAAAGACATAAAGTGCAAGTGTTTCTGACACTCTTGAAAAGCCACGCAAAAGTTAGCTGTTCACTGGATGCGGCGGTGGTCGGTTTCCACTACGGGCATGGCTGAATAACGATCATGCTTATATGCCACTGCCCTCCAGGTGTGGTGTCTACACTTTCTAGTCTTACTCGTTAAGAAAACAAAACAGTAAGGACTCCTTTGACTAAGAAAACATCTCCATTCTACGGTGCCATATAAACTCTGAAAACCCGCCACGCAACCAAACCCATAGCACATAGTCTAAGTCCCATAGGTGCAGATCACCTATATAACAAACGATTTCAGAGAGAAATACTTGGCGTACGCCAGTGTACTATACCTCCTCCAGTACGCTCAGAACTCATATTGGTCCCCTGAATGCGCTTTGAGGATTGCATCCCTGAACAGGGCTCAACAGCCGTCGTTGTATTATAATCCCCCCCTCTTTTGGCGCATCGTGGCTCAATTGCGCTATATCTCTATCTATCATACCCACCCCCACCCCAACGCGCATGACTTGGTAGGTTTTTCGAGTTTATGGTATCCTACCCCAATTTTCCAAGAGCGACCTCAGGCTCACCTCGCTGTAGGATATCGGCTCACGGGCGAGTTAGGAGGTATGATATGCTCTATCCCACCCTAGGTTCCTTTTACCCACCCCAATTCCTCTCTTTCTCTCCTAGTATTCTATCCGATCCTCAGGTCCGAATAGTACGGCACGTTACCGCACCGCGAATAATACCGCACCATAAATCCCAGCAGTGAGGAACCATGCCAGAAACGGGTACCTCGTGGCACAAAATTTGATGTCGGGTGATAGTGCCTCGCGCCAGAGATGTTCATATCTCAGAAAGTGGTGATGGGTTAAATCTGCCCACCAGGGGCTGATCTCAGATCGCGGGCCCACAGAGATTAGAGCATTGCCGGGCAAAAAGTCTTTAAAAAGCTTTGGTAGGATACGAGGAGGAATATGCACAGAAAGATGCTACTGGGGAAGTGCCAACTCGGATACACAATATGCTTATGATGCCCGTAACACTAGGGCTAATTTTATATTTAAAGGCCTATGCCAGATTCTCCCCCCTCCCCCATAAGATATATGGAAATCCTCTCCTCTTAGATCTCCATTGACCTAAACCGTTTTCTTATATGATACTGGCTCGGCCAATGGCGGCTTCTAGGTTCGCAATGGGTTGCAGTGCTGTATCGACTGTGCCATATCATTCACCGTGTGTTATGTAAACTTAGGGTCCATTCGGCAAACTGTCGATTAAGCAGTTCATTGATTCAATATGCATTTTAGACCCAAAACATATCTTGAACTGATTGAAGTGTTTGACAGATGATTAATTCCAAAACGTGTTTTGCTTAAATCGCAAAATTCAGTTTGGGAAATTAGGAAGGAAAAATTGTGCAATAACGTATCGTACCGGGATTCCGCTTGTGACAGGGATCCCGCTCGATGCCAAGAGCCTACCCCACCTTTGAAATCAATCTTTACTGAAGACGAAAAAACATTGACAGTTACACCAACACTCAAGATGCCCTGCCTAAACAAACGCCTGGATAATGCAAAGGAGGCAAATCTCCAGGAAGCCCTGAAATTCTACCAGTATAGTGATCAGCCCTCCATTAAAGGGACAGCGGAGTGATTTGGAGTCCCATACTCAAATTTGCAGGAACAGATAGGTGGAGTGCAAGACCATCTTACAGGTCATCAGGCAATGCAGGTCCTGACTGTGTTTAAAGAAAAGTCAATGGTTCGCTGGTGTGAGAAACTTGACGAGTGGGGTCATCCCCCACAGTTGGATCTTGTGAAGTCAATGGTACAAGTACTGGTGTCCCATCACACTAAAGAGCATACTTTAGGGCAACACTGGCTAACAAGATTCCTGAATCGTAACCCTACTCTGGATTCCAAACTGAGTAGTTGCTTAGACCGGCATGAGCCCGCACTGATGATCTTAAGATTATCAAAAACTATTTTCAAAAGGTAAGTGGGAAAGTGCTTTTAAAATTAAACAATAAGCTAAGACAAGGCAACTAGTTAAAGAAGGTGGTCAAAGACCATGATATCCTGCAATGTAATATGTATAACATAGACGAAAAAGGATTCATGATGGGAGTGGCTCTGCAGTGTAAAGTAATTTTCAAAATAAGACAGTGTTCCCCAAAATTAACTCAGGATGGAGTTTGCAAGTGGGTAACTGTAACGATCCCTCCTTGGATGGTTAGTCCTTAGCAACGGGGAACGATACTTCTCTTCTCTTCTTCTTCTTCCTTCGTCTTACAATAGTGCTAGGCCTCTACCTACGTTACCAATAGTACAAGACCTCTGTCTTCTATCAGGAACGCCTATCGTAAGCTTTCTCTAACTCTTCTTCATGAAGAACTATCCTTGGCATAACAATAACGTTGCAATAAAGATATAGATCGTAAAGGTGTTTTATATTCGTTAAAGTAATAAGTAGGAAAAGTACTTAGAAGTCAATCTAATTTTATTTAAACTCATACAGCCAACACTGGCATACGACGAGCCCCCACCGGCACAGGGATACAGCTAACCGGTATACCACTAATCCTAAGCTAACTAAGTCTACAACCTTGCACCTGCTATCCCTGAGTCATGCCCGCATGGAAACTAATTACAAGAACATCAAACAACCCAGTGCCCGCTCCGGCTCAAGTCAGTAGCCACTCTGGTATGAGGCCAACCAGTACTAAGCATAGCCGAAGCCGAGGAAAAGACTGACTTGACCAGGTTCCTCATCCAACAATCATAAAATCACTACCACCCGGTCTAAATACCGTCCTGCGATACCTCCACCACAGGAGAAAACAAAATAAAACACACAATCTAAACCTACAGGCGACACAATAGCAGGGAGGAGGCAACCAACATGTTCACCTCTCGTACCCGCATGCCCGGCCATTGATCCTATGAACCCACTTTGCCGGTTGCCTCCAAGGAGTGTACTGGTAAGGGGGACCTGTACCTGCTGCCTGTCCCCCAAACAAAACACTATAAACAAAGGAAATACATAGAGGTAGTAACAGACCAAAAAAGGTCAGTGGAGCCTATCTCCCACCCATGGTGCCATGCCTCCTTCCGCCAACCCCATAGCCAAACCAAAGAAACCAAACAAACCCCACGAAACCCAGCACGCAAGATGCAAACAAGTCCAACAAGGTGGTCGCAACCCACTATCCGTACAGGTGACCATCAGCCAACCGGTCTATTAGGAAACTTTAGAGCACTCAGCAGCTTCACCCAACACCTCAAGCCAGACTTGAAACACTTAATCAGACCTCACCCAACCTGACGCAGGCCCAACCAGTACTCGCAAGTGCCTCTCCCCCCCCAATCAGCCCCCTCCAAGCCCTACACACCAGGCGCCACAGAGCCCATCCACCCCCCCAGCCCCTCAGACAGATCAACCATCCAACAGCCATAGGACAGCTATACCTAACTCCATCAGGCAGCCACTGGTCTGAGCCACGCCAACAGTGCCACAACTCTCGACTCCATATAGCCGAGGGGAGCCCACCAGCCGAAGTCGGGAGCCACAGAGGAGGTAGCACCAATACCCGAAGGCACCAGCACCAGCCACACCATCCAACCTAGCTGAATCGAAGTCCAACCGAGTTGGAAAAAGGTAAGCAGAGCAAGCCAAAGCCAGCCCCACAGGTCCGGCAACTGGCACGGACCGAACGATGGGCAAGAGGCATCTCCAACTGACTGGACAAGAAGGGGGAGGGCAAATGAACAGAATCAGACAAACAGAAGGTAGGCCCCACTTGCAAAGGGTAAAGCCGTCAACCACAGACCACAACCGAACCACCCAAACACACAGACAATACGAGTGTCTGGCAGCCAATCATCCCACACCACTCCAAGTAGCAAGAAAAAGCCACACCAGGGAGTAAGCTTTTTCAGGGTCAAAGTCATCTCCACCGTAGCAAGGAGGAGACACTTGGCTGAACCACCGTATATGCCGCAAGGACAAAAACTTCCAAGGGAATGGTGATAAACAACATCGTAGGATTCCGACCGTAGAAACATGTAGTAACGAGGAAGGGGGGGGCCGGCGAGGTTCTCTCCCCAGTGAATTGATGTGGCCGGTATGATGTGTTAATACTTGAAAAGGTTATCAGTCTAACCCAAGGCCGTTTTATATCGCAAGAACTAAGGACTCCGTTAAAACCCAACAAAAGACATGAGCTGGCACAAAGAATGACACGGGTGATCCCCCCAAACACCAAGTTTAATCCCCTAATCGAACATGAAACCTGTGAGTAGACGATAGACAGGAAGCTGTAGACATTTTACCGAAAGGGGCTTGTATGTGACCTTGATGAAGTGCTCGAAGTGACAGTATCATGAGAAACTATCAAGCGACGAAATGAGAAGCAAACAAGTAGTCCGCCACGCAACACCTAACAGATCTCAACACCAAAGACCTCAGGAACTACTGAGCGAACTCAGATATCTCCCCCAGAATCCAAGGCATCAAGGCCCACCATGAGTGCGAAGGAAACGCGCAGGACAAAGCGACGGCAAGGACGAGGAAAGGTACTTAGAACAAAGCGTGAAGAACCTATCCTCCTCGGCCGCATCGGCCTCCTTATATAGTATTCTTCCCGCCCATAGTCATGTGATCCAAAGTGGTCACATGTGCGAAACCAAATCATAACAAACTAGTCATGTGACCAAAGTAGTCACATGCTAAAAATCCATGACCTCATAGCGAGGTCATGTGCAAAAACTCATAAACCAATCATAACACAATAAACAAGTCATATGACTTGGCTGAGTCATATGTGTGAAACCCATGACCTCATAACGAGGTCATGTGTGAAACATAAATCATATGCACAAGGCTTACTCACAAGGCACACTCGCAAGGCATACTCGCCAGGCGTACGTCCCATGACTCATATTTGAGCCATGTGTGAAAGCATCACAAATTCCATACATAACAAATCATATGACTCGAATGAGTCATATGTGTGAAACAATAACATACCTGTGACTCATAACCATGTGTCATGTGAAAAACCTTGTTCATGCCAAGCCACGTTTGTGACATTAGCTCCCCTCCTCCTAAGCCTGAGTCTCACCAGGCTTTTTTTCCCAGTTTCAATAGTTCCCATCCTGTAGAGCTCATGGTCCTTCTCAGCTTGTGGAACTTTTCGTCTGCTGTCCTCCATCTAACCCTTACTGATTCTAGGGTCAGATTCACCATGTCGATCGTGTGTCACTGATTATCGTTCAGCTGTCTTAGCTCCACGATCGTTTTGTTGTTTGCCGAAATTGTGGCCTCGGCCTAGCCAAGTTGTTCTCGGAGTCCCAGGATTTGTCTGGGTAGACTTCCGATGTCCGGTTCCGTGTCTGCTGAGGAGTTTTGGACTCCTCCCTTCCTGAACAGTGTCCTTGCGGCCCATGCCTTTCTGGCATCTTCTCCTTCTAACTCTTTCCTGCTTCCATTTTTCTGCGGGTAGAATCCCGTAGAGATTTTCTGTGCCCTGAGCATCCTGCACCAATTTCTGAAGCATTGTTGCCAATGCTTCAGGACGTGGTCCAGGCATGGACCATGCTTTCGACATTCCCTCGGGAACCATGCCGAGTCTTCTTTATCGCCAAAATTTGTTTGGTATCCGTCATCATAGCATACTGTCCATGACATGGCATTATGCTTTGCTTGTTGTTCCCTCTCCTTAAGTTCTTCGTCGGTTGGCCCCATGAATGAGTATTAGGGGCTAGTCAGTGTGGTTTGGTAGGGGCTATCGCTCCAGCCCTCTTGTGATTGCAATGGTGTGGGAGCTTTTCCCTTGCCTTTGTCTTAGTTGAATGTGATTGTAACGTGTTCGCAAGGTACTAATCACGTTATCGGTAAAGATACGATAGTTGGCAGGTGGCCTGCTCTTTCAGAGAGGAGGCGAGAGCGGAGAACTAAAGGAGGCTTCGAGGGTGTACTGAGGAACAAAGAAGTAACTGTTCAACCAAGTATATTGAAATACTATCTGTCGAAGTCTGCCTTTTCTATCATAGAAACAGGCGGTCTTTAAATACACAAATCTGTTCATGTCTAGCATGAACGAAACTAATCAAAGGTATCAATTGATACTCTTTGGTAAAACTCCTTAAGTATCAAAGCGATACTTAAAACAAAATATAAAACAAAACCGATAACCAAGTACCCGTACCGGTTACATTCCCCAAAACAAAACAACTGTTTAAACAAACAAAACCTAATAATCATCAAAAGCGGAGTCTGAGAAACTCATGGCTTCAGTTTCTGCAAGAAATTCTTCATCATAAGTATCACACCAGGGGCAGGAAGAAACCCTAAGAAAACACTTAGACTCCAAGAAATCTAAATCACAGTAGTCACGAATACCAGATTCGTGCTGTACATCAACCCAAGCATGATCGCAATCAGGACAGTAGTCAATCCAGAGGATTTCGAAATAGTCTTCAAGTTGGATAACATCGTGGTTCAACAACAGTCCAACAACCTGTTGTCGCTGCCTCACATTGAGCTCCACATAGTTTGACATCATTATGGTATTCGAATGGTGATTGGTGACTAGATAAAGTTGTCGAGGGCCTGCTCCATAGCTTGATTCTCCTCATCGCTACTCTCGAATTCCGATTTAAAGTATGATGCCCAAAATCCATCTCTAGTTTCGAGTTCTGCATGCCATCGCTCAGTTTCTGGCATCGTGGGTGTCCAGCACATAGCGATATAGTTGATTGTTGGGGGAAGGGATCCATTCAGCATCTTGTCTTTCCACCATTCATTCACCATATCCATAGCATGCTCTAGTCCTTCCAGTGGTTCCCAACTGTTTTTGCTCGTTGGATATCCTTTCTATTTGACTAAGAACTGATCATTTCCATGCCAAAGGTGGTGGTCTTGGATTTCTTCAACTTCCCATTCATCTTTCTTCTCAATGATGATAGGTTCAGGTCGAGAGTGGGTTCTTCCAGGGAACTTAGAATTGTCATTTGGGTGGAATCGTTTGACAGCAGAGGCGTGGAATACTGCAGTATTGTGGTGATACATACGTCCATCCATCTGGACAGTGTAGTTCTCTGTATGTTCGTCAAAGGATAAGACCTTAAAAGGTCCTCGCCATCGGGGTTGCAGTTTCTTGCTGCGTCCAACATTGGTAATGAACATGTTTCCATGTACCATGAGCATATCACCTGGTGGAATAGGGACATGTTTGTGTCGTCGTTTCTGAGCAGTCGTGGTGCTTCAGAATCAGGCAGCCTTAACAGCTTGGAAAGCGTCATTCTGAATTGCTTGATGGCGGTTTAAGTGGTCGTCAGAGGCAGGGACTGAGGAGTTCTTGAATAGAGTTGTAGGTAGGAGAGGGTATTGGCGGCCAAAGACTGCCTTGTATGGCGACATCCCCAAGGTATCTGAAAATCCGGCATTGATATATGAAGCGAGTTCGACAAGGGCTGGTTCCCAGTTGGTTTGTCGTTCATTGATCAAGTTTCTAATTCCGGTCTTAACCTCGCGGATTTTTCGTTCTGCCTGGCCATTAGTCTCATGGTGTCCTGGGGCAGCCATAAGGTGGTTTATTCCGAGGGAGGTCAAGGTTTGCTTCCAGAATCTAGCAGTAAAGCGGGGATCAGCGTCACTGACAATAGATAAGGGGTACCCATGTGGGGTAAACAGGTATCGTTGGAGGTTATTCCAGGTGTCTTTGGAGGAATCGGTAACTTTCATTGGAATGAGCCAGGTATGTCCAGAAAATCAGTCCACAGCTACCAAGATGGTATCAAATCCAGTGGATTTGTTGAATAGTCCTGCGAAATCGATGGCATATGATTCGAATATTTCACATGGTAGTTGGAGGGTCAGTGCCTTTCCTTCAGGTAGTTGTGTTCGCTCCTTGTTTGCCTGGCAGAGTTCACATTGTTTGACGAAGTCTCGGACATCTTTGTGCATCTCAGGCCAGTAAACATATTCTGAAGCATATTGAAGGTTGCGGTCCGCGCTGTGGTGTCCTTTGTTGTGAATCTTGGATATGACATATTCTCTAATAGTTATTCCATTGAACATATGGCCCTTTGGTATGTATAGGCAATGTTCACCATAACGGGTACTGGTATAGACCATTCCGTTTGATATGTTGTAGGGGGCAAGATCTCCATGCCTGGAGCTATCCATGGCTTTGAAGTAAATTGGATCATGGCGATATCCTGCTATCATTTGGCTTCGGAAAGAGGAGGTTAATTCTTCTGTGGTCGATCTAACATCTCGTTCATCCTCGATTAGGGATCTTCTTGTTGGTTCAATAGGGGCTTCCTCTTCCTCAAAGGCTTCGTAGAGTTGACGACGATGCTCGGGAATAGTAGGGAGTATGACTGAGACAATGGTCTCATTGTTGTATACTCGTAAGTGTCCACCATAAAGTGGTCGTGAATCGATTTTGGGAGGAGAGGAAGGCAGGGCTGACTGTGGGGGGTGTAAATAGGATATTGCATCCACGTAGGCTGCTGCTTGTTCGAGTTCTTCAAGACCTTGATATCATGTTGGAACAGGATTATGGGTATATGGAGGTTGGGTTGATCCATTTTTATCGATCATCTCTTCTTCCCCTTCTGCGGTGTCGAAGCTGGTATCTTTGGAATCATCAGCAGGCATATAGTACGGTCACTGGTATCTGTTTCCGAACTTAATCTCAGTCTGGGGAAAAGGGCAGGTGTCGTGGTAACAGTGGGACCAGTGGAGTCTGCTTTGTTCAAGTTTGTGAGGAGGTGTGCTGCAGAGCGTGCAATTGTCTTTCCATTCTTCATCAATGTTCTTTCCTCGTTCTGTTCCGGCAGCACTGTACATGGTGTAAGAAAAAGGATTGGAGGGAGTGGCAGAGCTGGCGGCAGCCATCGATGGTTCTTATTCATAGGAGGTGTCGTCAGGGCTGTCCTCGCTTTGTCTTGTGTGGTCGTAAACAAGGGGAGGGTTTGCGAGGTCTTGATTCTCATATATGCGGGAGAGAGCATCAGCTAAATAGTGCGTTCTTCCAGGGGTGTAGATAATTTTTGCATCGTATTTGCTGGTTTCGCCTATCCATCTTGTTCTTCTTCTTCCAGGTATCCTTTCTGTTTTAAGATTAGTGAGAGGTTGGTGGTCGGTAACAATAGTGAAGGTATTGCCCATGAGGATGTGGTTGAAAGCGGCGAGGGCATCAATCACAACAAGGGCTTCCTTGTCTGTTGTCCCATAGTTTATCTGTGAATTAGTGAACTTTCTGTTGTGTAAAGCGGCCGGTCTTGCCATTTCATGGGAGGCTCCTTGTCCAACCCATGCTCCAACTCCAACATCTGATGCATCAGTAATCAGCCATATTGGTTCTGGTTTGCTGTAGTCAATAGGTTGTATAACATTGGTGTTTTTTATCAATTCCTTGATGTTGGTAAAGGCTTGGTCATGAGTGTGGGTCCAGACAAATTCTGCATTGCTGGTAAGGTCCGTGAGCGGCGCTGTCACAGTGGCATGGTGTAGTAGGAACTGGGCAATATAGTTGACTAGTCCTAGGAATCGCATGAGTTCCTTTTGATTCCGGGGTGTCGACCATTCTGTTAAACTGGCTATTTTTCCTGGGGCTGCATGTATTCCTTCATCATCTATAACATGTCCTAGAATATCGAGTTTGTCAGCAAACAGGATTGATTTGTTTCTGCTAGCGTAGAATTTAGCTTCCCTAAGTTTGGTACAAACCAAACCTATATGGTAGGCGTGTTCTGTTGCGGTGTTCGAGAAGATGAGAATATCATCAATGTAGACCCAAACAAAATGGTGGAGGTATTCACTCAGGAGGTTTTCCATAATTCGCATAAAGGTGGCAGGCGCATTCATATCACCTTGTAACATAACTCGGCTAATGAAACTTCCGAAGGGTGTTTTGAAACTGTTGTCGCGTTCGCTTTCTGGGTCTAACCTTGTTTGGAAGTAGGCATCGCTTAGGTCAATCTTACTTCGGAATCTAGCCCGTCCAACTGCATTTAGGATCTGGGTTTGGTTTGGGATAGCAGAGCTGTCCATAACTGTGTTTTCGTTCCGTAGTTTGAGATCAACCAAGGGGCGGATTCTTTTGCCATCTGCTTTGGGTTGAACAAAAATAGGAGCGGCACCTGGGGCTTCTGCCCAGTAGATGACTCCTCTTCTTTATTGTTGGTTGATCCAATCACAAAGTGGGCTTTTGTATGCATCAGGAATAGAGTAGGTGGGTTGGTTCTTGAGATTGGAGGGGTCTCGAAGGCGGATGTGGTGGTTCACCTCTCTCATAGGCGGTAGTTCTTCGGGTATTTGATCAGGGAAAACATCACAGTATTCATCCAATAGTTTTTGGGTAGTTGCTCTACAGACTGCGGCTCGGTACTCTCCGCTTGTTGGTTTGCATGAGACTTTGACCTTCTGATCTGGGAAATCGATGGTTGATTCCCCACACCTGATTATAGCTTTGTGGCGGTTCAGGAATGGCATGCCTATTAGGGCATCGTATATGGCTAAGTTTCCAATCAGCATTTCCTGGGGGGGTAGTATAGCAGAACCAAGTTGAATAGTCGCAGAACAGGTTTTATGGCTTGTGGATCGTGATCCTTTTACTGCCATATTGACTGGTATGGGTTGGTTAAGGTCTCGGGTTGGGAGTCCATGGACAGAGACAAAGACATTACTGATCATATCTCTTCCGATTGCGCCAGTGTTGAATAGAACTCGAGCCCTTTTGCCATTGATCAGGATGGTACCTTCTAGAGCGGTGTGTGCTTTGAATGTAGCTGGAGGTCGAACACTGTTGCATTCCACATCGATATATCCGATATGGATCTCTTCATATTCACTGGATTGGGCATTATCGCTTTCAACATTGTTGGCCGATGCCTCTTTCTTAATAGCCTTTCCTTTTCCTTTCTTCGTAGGACAGTTCTTTGCCATGTGCCCTGTTTTTCCACATTCAAAGCATTCTCCTTTTTGCCCTCTCGATTCTTTGGAGGATTTTGTTTTCTTCTTGAAAACCCGTGGGGTATCGTCTTCAGAGTTGCTGGAGGCTTTATGTCATGGCTGGCTGTTCCTATTAGAGGATGTCTGTGTTTTGTAGGCCTTGGTCTCATGGAGAATGGCGTCCTTTCGTTCTGCTCTTGCAATTATTACTGCAATATCATCGCCGTCTTCCTCGAGTGGTTCTACTTCTCGCTGGAGGGTAGGATGCATGGTGTTGTAGAATCGTCGCTTCAGGATGTATTTGGAGATGCTTCCTCTCTCCATTCGGTCCTTATACATTATCAAGTCCGTAGCCACATCGGTAATTCGCTTGACATGTGTTCCGTTAACTTGCTGGAGCTGGTTGAATTTGTTATATAGGAGGTCGTTGGTTATAGAGGATTGGAATCGTCCTTTCAGGTAATCGAGAACTGTAGATCCTCTTAATCTTACATTCCCGCCGAAATCCTTATAGCATTGGTGGTATGCGTCGGTTGCCTTTCCTTCGCAGAATGATCCAATGATAAGTCCGGTTGTAGGGTCTTCCACATCTTTTCCTTGTAAGAGTAGGAAATGTGAGAGTTCTGTTGCCCATCGTTCCAAGGCTTCAGGTTTGAGGTCTTTCCCTTCGCCTGTGAACTTCGCTGGGAGGTGGAGTTTAAACTTAGGGGGTTCAAATGCTGCGGGTACCTCCTCTTCTTCAGGCCCCTGCCTAGCCCGAGATTTCCCTCCTCCAGAAGGCCCTCCTCCTGTGCTAGCCATATCTGATTTGCTACTAGATTCGGGGTTGTTTGGAGGTTCAAAGGAAGGCTTCTTTGCTGGAGTAGAAGGGAATTCTCCTGGAGGTTGTGTATCTTCCATGTTTGCAGGATCGCCCGGCTCTTTAGCAGAGCGCTGGGGTTGTTTCTTTCTTGTAAGGTCTTGCCATGGGATTTGCTTCCCACTCCTGGTCATCAAAGACTCTATCTTGGGTTTGAGATGAAGCTGAATGTGCTGTGATTCTGCCGCTTCTCTCCGCTAGCGTTCTGAGGTGGATATCGATAGGTTGATCAGGCCTAAATCCGGGGACAGGTTCTTAACCACTTGCTGAGGTTAAAAAAATGTAACATGTTCACAAGGTGCTAATCACGTTATCGGTAAAGATACGATAGTTGGCAGGTGGCCTGCTCTTCCAGAGAGGAGGTGAGAGCTGAGAACTAAAGGAGGCTTCAAGGGTGTACTGAGGAACAAAGAAGTAACCGTTCAACCAAGTATATTGAAATACTATCTGTCGAAGTCTGCCTTTTCTATCATAGAAACAGGTGGTCTTTAAATACACAAATCTGTTCATGTCTAGCATGAACGAAACTAATCAAAGGTATCAATTGATACTCTTTGGTAAAACTCCTTAAGTATCAAAGCGATACTTAAAACAAAACATAAAACAAAACCAAGTATCAAACGATACTTAAAACAAACCAAGTATCAAAGTGATACTTAAAACAAAACATAAAACAAAACCAAGTATCAAACAATACTTAAAACAAACCAAGTATCAAAGCGATACTTAAAACAAAACATAAAACAAAACCGATAACCAAGTACCCGTACCGGTTACAGTGATCGTTACCTAGGCCGGGCTTGCCTAAGTATCGCTCGTGGAAGGTTGAGATGGCATCTTGTACATCTTCGAAGTTGTGTGCGAAGTGCCAAGCTTTATTGTATTCGGGTGAATATCCTGTCCACTTGGCTCGGTATTGGAGGTGACCGTAGAAGAAGTGAGAATTGACTATTTCGTCGAGCTCTTATTCTGGTTCTCCGCCGAGTTCCATTGGAGGAGGAGGAATAATTGTTTGTGAGGGAAACTTGTTGTCATTGTGTAATTCAAGGAGTAAGATGTGGAATGTGTTGTGTATTCACATTGAGGGTGGAATGTTGAGTTTATCAGCTCGGCTGTCCACCCTTTCCAGTATCCTGAATAGTCTGATTTTCTTGTAGTCCAATTTCTTTGATGGTCGCGACGTATGGATATTGCGTGGTATTAGCCATACCATATCTCCCGGTTATATGTTTGGATCCGATCTTCGGTGATTATCATATTGTTCTTTTTGCCTTTGTTGTGCTTGACTCATTTCGTATTGTAATGTTTCGTGAAGCTTTCCCATATCCGTTTTGTTCAGTATTATACCATTAATCGTATGATATGTGGTCAGACTTTGTTGATGTAGTCCATAATTCGCAAAGAATAGTGTCCCGCCGATCATTTCTTGCTTGCCATTGTTGTATGCGAATTCGGCCATTGATAGTAGTTTGTACCAATCATCTTGTTGGTAATTGACGTAGGTCCGTAAATATTGTTCCAGTATCTCATTTACCTGTTCTGTTTGTCCATCCGTTTGTGGGTGGAACACTGTGCTCATCCTGTTTTATATCCCCATTTCTCCGGTTACTTTCTTCCATAGTCCTGATGTGAATAGTATTCCTCAATCAGTAATGATATTTTTTGGGAGGCCATGAAGTCGGAAGACTTCTGGAAGAATGTTTGTATAAAATCCCTCCTGTCGATATCTTTTCTGACTGGAATGAAATAACTCATTTTGGTCAGATGATCCACCACGACCAGGATGCTATCGCAATTTTCCAATACCGGTAGGTTAGTAATGAAATCCATAGTAATTGTTTCCCATGGTTGTCTAGGATTCTCGTTCGATTTCAGTAATCCATAGGGTGCGTATTTAACCGTTTTCGTCCTTTGGCATAAGTCACAGTTTTTAACATATCGTTTGACATCTTCGCGTAGTCCTGGCCAATAGAATAACCTTGTGATGAATTCTGTGATTTTAGCCATTTCTCCGTGTCCTGCCGTTCAGATATCATGGTGTTGTCATATGATGTCTGTCCTTATCTCTTCTTTTTCCAGAATCTATTGTTTTCTGTCATACCACATATTTCCATCCTTCCATTTGCATAAGCCCAGAGCAATTCCTTTTATCTCCTTTTTTCCTTCCTTCAATACTTCTCTTATTGTCTGAATTGTTTTGTCTTTTTCGTTTGCCTTTTCAATTTCTCTTTCCTCAGTTGATGTGAATTGGATAACCTCCATTACTTCGAAGTAAGTTTTTGGTAATAGTGTTCATGTTTTTTGTTTGATTCTTGTCTTCTTTTGTTTGTGGTTTGTCACTTGCAATCCTTGTGAGAGCATCTGGCTTTCCACTCTGTTTGCCTGGTTGGTATTCGATTTTGAAGTTGTATGTACTAAGGTGTTCCATCCACCTTATCTGTCAGTCGTTCAGTTCTTTCGTAGTCATGAACGGGACCAGATTCTTATGGTCGGTTAGAACTCGAACTGGATAGTCGTTGTTGAGAATGTATCTCCTCCATTCCTTTAATACTTGAACTATCGCTAATAGTTCTTTATTCGCAACGTCGTAGTTGCACTCTGCAGGGGTCATTGTCTTGGATCGGTAAGACACTGGCCTCCATTTTCCGTCCTCGCATTGTTGCGACAGTATGTCTGAGCACATATATTTTGAGGCATCCGTTTCGATCATTGTCCTTCGGTTTGGGTCGAAATGAACCAGTATGGATGCCGATGTTGGATGCATTTGTATTGCATCGCATGCTTTCTATTCCATTTCTTCCCATTCCCATTTCTTTTCTTTCTTCGTTTGGTTATAGAGTAGTTTAGCAGGCCTACTAAATCCCTCTATGAACATTCGATAAACGTTGTAGAATCCCATAAAGCATTAAACATCAGTTTTATTGTTTGGTTTGGCCCAATCCCATATTGCTACTATTTTGACTGGGTCGGCCTTGACCCTGCTTCGATTGATGATAAATCCAAGGTATTATGTTTCCTCTTTATGGAATTCGTATTTTATTAGTTTGATCTTCATTCTTGATCCTTGTATTGTGGTCATGATATTGCTGATATCCATCTGGTGTTGTTGCATCTTTTTCGAGTAGATGAGCACATCGTCCAAGTATACGATGCAATATATGTCGAGGTACTTATTGAGTACCTCGTTGATCCATATCTGGAATGAAGCCGGTACATTGGTTAGCCCGAAAGGCATAACCAAGTATTCGAACATTCCGTATCTTGAGGGGAATGTAGTCTTCCATTCGTCTCCTGCCTTGATGCTTATATTATGGTATGTGTCCTTGATGTTCAGTTTAGTGAAATATTTTACTGACTGTAGTCTATCCAGTGCCTCTCCAATCAAGAGTAGTAGATATCTATCTTTCTTGATAACCGAATTGAGGGCTCTGTAGTCTACACAGAGTCTCATTTTTCCATCTTTCTTTTTGACGAATAGTATTGGGGATCCTCCGAATGCGAAGGATTCTCTGATCTATCCTCGCTTTAGGTTTTGCTCAATGTACTTCCTAAGTTCTTCAAGTTCTGCTTCTCCTAGTGGGTATAACTTCTTATAGGGAATCTCTTTTGTTTTTCCCGTTTTCTCGTCTTTGTCCAGCTGAATTTCGTGATCGATTCCCAGTCTTCGAGGTGGTAGTTCAGTAGCTTCCTCTTCTTGGAATAGGTTTTTGAATTAAAGATATTCATTTGGAATCAATTCTTTCCATCCCTTTTTGCTTTGGTATTTCTTGTCTTGTATTACTAGTTCTGTGCTAAGGTTGATTTTCTCTAGGACCGCTTTTTCATCTTCGTATATCTATTTGAGAATTCCTATTGTAATCCCTCTTCGATAGTACCATTCAAAGGCTTGTGCTTTGATCTCTTTGATCTCAATTCTCTTTGTTGTATCGGGCTGGTTTTGGTCCGTGCTTCCAAATCCCTTATCTCCTCTTGTAGTTTCTTCCAGTTGATCTACTTCGCACCGATCCTCTTTGTTGATTTTTTCGATAATCAACTGTGCGATTTGATCGCCTTTTTGGACTTCGTAGTCCTCTTGAGCCAGGTTGGCTAGGACCACTTTGATTTCACCTGTATAGTCGACGTCGATCACCCCTGCCATGGTCATGAGTCAATGTTTGACTGCTAGACCACTACAGAGTGCTATTCGTCTATAGGTACCTTCTGGTAGTCCGATGGCTATTCCTGTTGCTATCGTTGCCTGCCCATTGGCAGGTACCTTGATCCCTTCATTGGCATACAGGTCATGTCCGGCTACCCCTTTGGAACCCTTGGTAGGCACTTTTGCCTCTTGGTCCAGTTTTTGTATCTGGACTCTGTTATCGTGCCGCATCTCGGCGAACTTTGCATGCAAAGTTTCTTCTTCCGCTTCTTGTATCGGTATCGAGTAGACTACAGGGGAACTGTTGAGATATCGTGTTGCACATAGTTCGCTTGTAAAGGTCATCTTGTTCTTGTTTCAATAGATTGTTGGATTATGTTTTCACAACCATGGCATCCTGAGGACTATCTCATGGTTCTTGAGATCTGCTACCTGAAAGGTTGCCATTTTCCTATGGCTATCAATGTCCATATGTACTGTCGCTGTATGAGTTATAGGACCCATTGCGCTTGGCTTTCTATCTGCTAGGTAGACTTGTCTTGCTTTCTTCGCTTCTTTTGTGTGGAGGCTGTATTTGTCGCAGATTTCCTTGTCGATAAAATCTTCAGTAGCCCTGGAGTTGAGCATTGCATATATTGTTGTTTCTTCATCTTTTTCGTTGTATATCTTTGTCTTAATCATCACATGATCTCCATCTCCTTCTCCTCTTTGTGTATGTAGTGCTGTGTAGTAGTTTGCTAACTTGATGGGTTTTCCAGATCCACATCTTGGATCTCCCTGACTACCATTTACTGGGGACCCTAGTTGTTTTCTACCGGTGAATCTTCTGCGATCATTTCGCGGATGTTGCTTCTCTTTTGATTTTGGAAGCGATTATTTCCAGCAGTTTTGGTGCCTTGGTACCCGCTGTCGGGTCGGCTTCTGCATTCTTGTATCCAATGTCCTGCTTTTCTTCACCTTAGGCAGAGTTTTCCGTTCATTCTTCTGACGTATTCTTCCTTAGACAAGTTCAGAGCAGATCCCACTTTTGATTTGTCTAACTCTATTGGCTCGCCTGGTGGTAATGCTCGACTTTTATCCCGAGCTGATTGCGGTTTGAAGGTTCCGTCCACATTCTTGGATGATTGGACCTCCCTGTGTGCTATAGTGTTTTCCAAGTTACTTTGAACTATGTTTAGTTTGCTTTCCTTATCGATCACCTATCTCACAAATCATTCTGCTGTTGTGTAGTGTAAGTCAGAGATTCCCCATGCCTCTCGGAGTCTCTTGCTGCAGTTTCTTAGGAGGATGATGTAGAGGGTAGCATCATCAAACTCGACCTCGTATTCCAATAGTCGGCATTCATTCCAGTATGCCGAAAAGGTTTGTTTTCTTTGTTGGAGTTTTTTCAGCTTTTGCCTTGCTGTCTCTTTGGCGTTGGGATCCCCGAATTGCTCGAAGAGTGTCGCCTTGAACTCTTCATACGTGACCCATTCCCTCTGTTTCCTTCCATCTTGGAAAGGCATGATCCATTACCCTGCAAGTCCTCTTAGTAGAGATTTCACATATGGAATCTTGATCTCATCGTGGTGTTCTCTATATCTCTTAACGGCAAAATATCCTTCGCCTTGTGCCAAGAATATTCGTAGCTTGTCTTCAGCTTCTTGGTATGTGTCTGGTTCTTTTACTTTTGGTCATTAGATGTTTCCTTGTCCTGTGTTTTGTGTTGCTGCTAGAAATACTTGAAACTGATTCTCAGTCATTCCAAGTATGCTAGTACCTAGTGTGGGAGCAGCGGGGGCTGGTGGCCCAGGGACTGCTAATCCTGATATTCTCTCGGGTCGTGGAGTTTCTGCGGGAGATCTATCGACTGGTGATCCTTTCTCTGAGGTTACTGGGCTTGCTGCCCTCGAGGGCTCTGCTGAAACATGATCTAGGGTATCACTGAATCCACCTAGGTTAAGGTTTTGATCGTCAATGTCGATATCTCCTTCCCTATCTGGGTTGAAGGATGCCATCTTGTATCATTTGGCGTCGTACTAGGTGACGCTTTGTAATGTAACAATCCCTTCTTGGATGGTTAGTCCTTAGCAATGGGGAGCAATACTTATCTTCTCTTCTTCTTCTTTTTTATCTTACAATAGCGCTAGGCCTCTGCCTACGTTACCGATAGTACAAGACCTCTGTCTTCTATCAGGAACGCCTATCGTAAGCTTTCTCTAACTCTTCTTCTTGAAGAACTTTCCTTGGCCTAACAATAATGTCGTAATAAACATAAAGATCGTAAAGGTGTTTTATATTCATTAAAGTAATAAGTAGGAAAAGTACTTAGAATTCAATCTAATTTTATTTATACTAGTACCGCCAACACTGGCATACTACCAGTCTTCCCCACGCCCCATAGAACAAACTATCTAAAATACACTACCATGGACTATTCCACTTCGCAACCGCTCCCCCCAAACATAAATCCAAAAATCACTACCTAAATGGGCTCACGGGCGCTCGCAGCAACTAGGACTGTCCCAGATTAATGCGTCTTCCCATCTCACTACCCAGCCACCGTCTCATACCCTCACCCCTATCTGGCCCCAACACAATTTGACCCACATACTCCACAAAAGAAACGTACAGTCTGTCCCAACATCCCTCCACCCTCTTGTAATGCAACCTAAGATCCAAGTAACCCTCTGCTAACACCACGCCGCAGTATGGGCAGCATGATTCCTTCAGTAACCTGTTCACCTTAGCCCATTTCAAAACCACTGACGTCCATGTTGCCAGGTTCAGCCCATCCCACCGCAAATGCTGGGAGTGCCAGAATCGATCGTGACAAATTCGCAGACACCGGAGATGTCTTTCGAAGTGTTCCGTGAAAGTGGTGCCTTTCTTCATGGCTGCAGCGGCGATAGCGGTACCACAACAGGGACAATCACAACGTCGCTGGTCGGGCAAAAAGAACCACTTCTTCGGTAGTGTCACCTCGCCAGGCAGTACGCAGCCACTGCTGTCCTGTCTTTTCTCGCACCGGGTGTAGGTCGTAGAGTCTCCTACCGGCACCATCTCCGCATTCCTTTCCACCATCAGTGTGCCATCAAAGAGATTACTCGCAACAACCAGCTCTCCATCTATTAGTTTGACATGTCAAGGGATCCCTAGGCTCAGCCACCAATGTTTCGCCTACCAGTACTTCCATCTTGGGACTGCCGAATCTTTATACAAATATTCATCAGCAGGTCGTCCCCTAGCATAGCGGGGGCACTTAGTCCAGTGGTGCCAGTCTTCCTTCCCATCACAGCCATCATGGCCGACCATGCCTGTCCCATTATGGATCCTCATTAAAATGTAGGAATCCATCCGGGTTAGGCCTTGGAGGTGCCGAGGTGCCTTCGGTTCTCGAGCATAGTACTCATGCCTTTTCCTAGCATGCCAAGTCCCCCATTCCTCCTTTTGAAGCTCCTGAGCCAGAGCCGCATGGTTGATCCCAACGCTAACCCCTTCCCAGAGGTGAGGGCGCAGGGTGCAGCTGATACATGTTTTGGCCTTCAAATCAACCATCTCGTTGCCATTAATGCCCATGTGGCCGGGGACCCAACTGAAGCTAACGTGTGAGAATGTATTCAACAGGGTTACCATTACCTCCCACAACTCAGCTGAGTCACCACCCGAAAACATACTGTCAACCATGATGAGGGCCGGTACGCAGTCCAAGAAAACATGAACGGGGCATCTCTTAGCCATATCCTGTACATGCCGGAGGGCACACACAACAGCAAATAACTCACATTCCACAATGCTCCAGGATGGGGGAACTGAGCACCCATCAACACGAGTCAAGGCCCCTCTCTCAAACACCGCCCAGGCTACACTAGCCCCTTCCGAGCACTTCGACCCATCTGTGTATATAGCCACACCCGAAGACGTACAGAGGTCTTTGTACAACACTCGATGGCGTGCAGCCATCACCGCCTTGCCTTTCCCAATCGAAATTGACAGGCGACAGGTGAGCTCCTTGTCCGAGCTCTGTCGATATGCCACCATGCTTTTCTCTTTCCACTGTAGTCGTATTTCCCCAAACCATAGATGCTGCTCACCGTATTGGTAATTGATGAACCGACCATAACACCTCTGTTGTAGGTACCTTCCCTGAATAGTAACAGGCGGCGTTCCGAATTCGGCCAACAGTATGTTGTTTGCCAGCTTCATTGGTGTTTGAAACACTGATCGGAGGCAGTCGTTAACGTGGATCTGAATCTGCTTCACATACGACGTGTGGTCAGTTACAAACTCAAGTCCGTAGTAGACGGTCGGAAGCTATGCTGCCTGCACCAAGCAGTAAGTCTCCCACACCCCTTACCCTCCAACACTCCCAAACCTCCTCCCCAATGCCATAATCCTTCTCCTAACACCCAACCCCCTTTTCAACCAATATTTTATATGAAAAGAAAAGTTAAGAAATACATTAAACCTATACCCAAGAACCCGCAAGTCCTCCGAAGGCAACACCATTTCTCCTAATAAATCCATTCCTTCCCATGCCCTATCTCCAAACCCAATCCACTGAGCTTTGAGGGCACTGAACCCTATTCTGCTCGCTCTGGCTATGCGGTTGCAGTCTGCAAATATCTCTCCCGCATGGTACTAGGCTGCTTTACAAGACTCCGCCGCTAACATAATGACCCCGTCATCGACGTACGAGACTACCAGCTGACGTACACCGGGGGAATATCACATGCATGGCCTGAATATGTCTGCCACATACCCACCGAAAAGAAATGGGGAAAGTGGCGAGCCCTGAGTAACTCTCTTACTAACATGGTAAGGGCAAGAGACACACCCGTTGAAGCGAAACCGTATCAACCGACAGGAAGCCCATCGACGGATCCATTGGCAAAGGTACCCAGGGCACCCCCTAGCCACCAAGAAGTCAGACAGCAAATTAATATCAACGTTATCAAACCCTTCTTCGACGTCCATTGACAATATCAGTCTTTTGTAGCCTTCGTTCTGCTGTAAGAACTCGAAGACCACTGCCATGGCATCATGAACACCCCTCTTCTATCTAGACCCGAATTGTATTTCTCCCAGATCCAGGCAGGCAGCTAGTCTCAACAGGACTACTCGCTCTGCAACCTTTGCCGGTTTTGGACGGAGATGTATCATCCTCCATGATTTCACAATATCATACCGGGGTTTGTCCAGATTGGGTATTAGCACCACCTCAGTCTTGTGCCAGTCTGGGATATCGTGCTGTAATCCGTAGTCCACCAGGCGCCTTAATGTTACTGTATCTCTTCATTTTCAAAAGCGTAGGAAGCGGTATCTAATATCATCCTTGCCCGGGCCTGTATTCATAGAGGACCTAGCAAGGGCAATTTCCATCTTCTGAGCACTGTCCATATCGACCTCGGAACCCTCCCACGGGGTGGGGTCAACAGGAGACAACTGCTGTGCAATCAGGTCACAAATGTCTGAATGTGTAGTAGCATAGGACCCATCTGAGCGGGCCATGGAGGGAAGGGTTCGCTTAGCTTCCAACTTCCTCGCCAACCTGCAGATCGCCGGATCTTGGCTCTCAGCTATTTTTTCCCTGATGTGCTCGAACCTAGCCCTTAACAGGCATGCTCGGTACACACACCGGGCCAATTTTTAGTCCTCCTCCCACTCCGCCTTGCATTTGGAGTATCAGCGTAGCCGGGCCACATCCAACCTCATTCTTTCCAACTTGGGTATCCACCATTTGCACTGGCCTCTGCCAACAGAGGCCCATGGGAGCACATCCACCACTCGTCTCACTCCTTCCCATCACCTCCCATCTTCCATCTCTTACAGGGCGTCCAATTGCTTCCCAACCTTTTCATATACTACCTTCTTCCAGGCCAGCCTCCGACGCATAATGTTGCCAGGAAGGTCGACCGTCAACAAACCATGGCTTGAGCACTGTGCTCACAGCCAGCGGCATCCAGGTATCGATGCCTGATATATGGTGCCCTGTGCAGGCAGAGGTCAATTCTGGACACGTCCTGAAAGGTAGGCACTGTTGGGAGGACCATTTTCATATCGTGCATTGGGGCTGTGAACCACTGCTTCAGCTACCGTCCGCCCATATTATTGTGGTCTGCATTGAGGTCCCAATCCTGGTGTCTGGCATTGAAGTCACCAAATACGATGTCTGGCTCTCCGAGCTCATCCAACCATCCAACAAATTGGTCCTTAGTGTACCCCGGTCAGAAGCAAACTCCAGCAAGTACCCTCTTCACTCTTTTCTCCCAATAGCCCACACTGGCACTGCTCTCCCCGTGCCCCACCATTTCAAACATCCCACAAATATGGGATCGAACAAACACCTCAACACCTGACTTTTTAACAAAGGAAAACAAATCCCACCCATCAACATCTATAAGTACATGCAATCTCTCCGGGTCAACCGGTGGTTTAATAATAAAAAACAAATCAATAAAAGAAAACAAATCAAATGCCAGCGCTCAATTCCTACTGCTCCTCCCCATGTTTAATGCCATTGTCATAATAAGCATTAAAAAGGGGCTTCCACTGATCCACTCGGGCCGCAAGGACCAGAGGTGTAGGGGGTACCACTATCCTGATCCTGGGCGGTCCAAAAGGTATCTTCCCGATGGGGTCTGGAGGTGGCAGTAGTTTTTAAAATCCTGCACGCCGGCGAGGGGGAAGGAGAAGGGTGTTCGGGTTCCTTACCCTTAGCCTTATCCGACTTCCGACAGGGACCTTCATCTTCCTCGTCACTGCTGATCTCGACCAGTCGTGGTGTTGGGGACCTTTCACAGTTGCTGTGTCATCTCCGGGTCCTCTTTGTCTGACTTCCCTGGTATCTTGGTTCCTTGGCGGGTCCTGCCGGTGGGGCAGCCTCTTGTTTTTGACTCGATGAAGAGGAAGCTGGGGGGTGACGACCTGACTCCTGGGCACTGCTCGTATCCAGTGAAGTGGTCCATCCAGTCACAGAGCTAACATTATCTCCTAGTGTGTCCACAGGCTTGGCCCACACCTCCTGGGCATCCAGGCTTGCTGCACATATATTCCCGGAAGAAGTGTACTCCAAAACAGAACCGACAGCGGGGTGGGTGACCACATATGGCCTCGAAGTGTCAAGTCTCCAGGCACTTACCACAAACCCTTAGGGGTCTATGTTCCTCAAATACCCGGAAGTTGCGGGCTCCTCCTCTTAACTAAATCTTTCCCTCAGCCAGTCTTTCCCTGATGACCTCGTTCTTTTCCACCACAAAGGGGATGCCACACATCGTAACATTGGCCTGCCTCATGGCATGGATAGATCCCATAATGTCTGGCCTGGACACCGTTACTACGCCAGTGTTGGATTGCTCTAGGTCAGTGTGGAGGCCATCAAAAGCTGCGCTTCCGGTCCATCCCTCAACTCTCCATATTAACCCTCGTCCTGTATCAGCAAGCAGGACACCAGAAACAAAGATTTTTACCTTCTCCAAGTTCCTCTGAAACTCGAACTCCGGTAACGACAATTCTCTAAGTAGGTCAAGCCTAGCCTTGTCGAGCCAGTTGCCTAATTCTGTGACAGAATGCCCTGCCAAGGTCAAAAAGATACAACCAATCTCAGGCCTGACGTGCCCGGCATGAATATATAGGACACTGCCTCGGAACTTTCCCTGGTTTGAGAAGGTCGTATTGATCCGGTTCCTAATAGCCTCAATGCCCACACCTTCAGGTAGGGCTACTTGTTTGCAGGTGGCAAATCGCATAGTAATATGCCTTCCGTGGGCATCCAGGATTGGTGACGACTGTGGCGGTACCGGTACGGAGTTGAGTGGGTCAGGAGGTCCCTGTGGAACCTGCCGGTACTCCTGTCGCATCGGAGGTGTGGTTACCTTGATGCTGGCCATGGCCACAGGCCCTGATTGAGCTGGCAGAGTAACAGGTGCTCCGGCAATGGGTGTCGGTTTCTGTCTGTCAGTATCCTTCTCTTACCCCCTCTCTTTTCTTCTTCCCTCCCATCCTCTCTTTTCCAGTGTACCAACTTGCCCTCTCCTCCATGAGCCACACAAAGAGCTACCCCTCCTTCACCCGAGGAGCTTCCACTACTAGGCTGGTGGGAGGAGGCTGCTGATGTGGGGCGGGCAGAAGGTGCTTGCCCTTTCTGAGTGGCGGGAGGCTTAAGCACGTATGCCATCCATTTCACTACCTCCGTAAAGGAGGCTTTAGCAGTAGGAGCCGCAGAAGTAATCTCTTTTCCCTTAACGGGGGCAAGGGGTGGTGTAGTTTCCTACAATGTAGATGGGGTATTGCTGGATCCTACTGAAGGAGATCAGTGGCAGGGGGACAACTTACCTTGTAGCGTTTCTATCTCTTCCCCTTGTTTACCAACAATATCTGTCAGTGCCTTCACCGCCTGTTCTAGCAGGTGTACTCGGCTCCAGTAATTCACTCCACCCTCTAGTCCTTTATTAACAAACGCGGCGCCATTGTTCATCCAGGTCCAGACATTGTGTATCGTGTCGTCCTTAATCGATCCAGATTCTGAGGAGAGAAGGGGTTGAGTGTTACCAGAGCGGATGTCCTCCAGCCCTTCCAACATGGATCCAATTATGCTATCCGAGCGGGGCCCAGGAGATTGAGTCCTACCTGCCTCCAACATTTCACAAACTCCCACCATGATCGAGTCCGCTTAAGCCATGATGGCATCAGCCTCCTCAGGTTGGGTGTCTGGAAGGTGAACCTCTAACGGTGTCTGGGCGTCGCGTAAGACCTCCCAAGAGCTTGACAGCTGTCCTTCAGGCAAAGCCCATTCCATACTCAAAACTGGTGGTGACGATGCCATTGCTGAAGAGGGGGCCTGGATGCTGTCGCCCAGTCCAGTTGCTTCAGAATTGCACCCTTCTTCCAAATCCATGGGAGTGTCCCGAGCCAACACCCCAGAGGTAGGCAGGACGTCTTCTGTTCCCAACGGAGATGGGGAATGCATTGTAGCCTCAATGGTCAACGGAAGACTCACAGGTGGGGGAATGGCCAGGCGCCCGTGATGTACATTAAGGGGCAGGCCTGGTAGGGCAGGAACAATCTGTTTTTTCCAGCCTTCATCAACATTGATGATCCTCAAAAATTGTGGCCCTAGAACTGAAGCAGCGGATTGTTTAGTGGGGGACGCTGACCGCGCACGGCGTTGCGTTCCAGCGGCAGGGGGGTTGTAGTCCTCATCCTCTGAATCATCTAATCTGAACTTTGGGGTCTCGTAAAGAGCCCTTTCTCCAGATGACATTCCAGCCAGAAAGAAAGAAGTCGACGAGCCAGCCTTACATACAGGGGCCTGGCAGAGGAAACTGGGCATCTTGCTTTGGACGGCCCTAGTGAGGGGAGGGGTAGCAGACCATGAACTTGCCTCAACCATAGTTGGGCTCCCGGCTCGCAGTACAGATGATTCAGGGACAATGGCTTGAGAGTCTTTGGTGGGGAAGGTACGGGGGCTGGAGAGTATTCCAAGCCATGATCAGAGTTAAACCAAACAAAGAGTCCTGTGGTGGTGTCCTTGTTCAAGCTACACATAACTGAACAGCCCCTCCCAATTAGGAAACCCTTCACTAAAACCTCCACTTCTTTCATCGTGTCAATGGTCGCGTCAGCGACTGTTTGCCGAACCAAATCATCAAACTGCGGGTTCACCACATTCTGACACCCATGGCAGTGGTGAAACTGTAGGAAACTAAAGTTTCCTTTTGGTGCAACATATGACCGTATAGTTGTGGGGATAAGGCCACGGTCGGCCTCAGTAGCGGGCGTAAGAGACAGGGCCGCACGGGCTGTTTCAAGTGAGGAGGAGGGATTGGAGCCGAACCGAACAGGGGACGACATCATCAAAGGAGGGGGAGAATCCGTGGAAGAGGAGGCTGTCGAAGACGCCATCCTCGCCCAAACTATACTCAGTGATTACAGGGACCAGGCCACGGATATCTCACACTGAAGTATCTTCTAAGCGAGAACAACTACTTCTAACCGACCGCCCAAAACGAAAAACACAAACAAGTAACAGTAGATGAAGTATTTATCACAAGCGAAATAAGGTAAAGTATTGGTTATGCTCACTTCCGATACGGAGTACAACAAGTAGGAAAAGTACTTAGAATTCAATCTAATTTTATTTATACTAGTACCGCCAACACTGGCATACGACCAGTCTCCCCCTCGCCCCATAAAACAAACTATCTAAAATACACTACCGCAGACCATTCCGCCTCGCAACCACTCCCCCCAATCATAAATCTAAAAATCACTACCTAAATGGGCTCATGGGCGCTCGCAGCAACTAGTGCTGCCCCGGATTAACACGTCTTCCCACCTCACTACCCAGCCACCATCTCATACCCTCACCCCTATCCGCTTCCAACACAATCTGTCCCACGTACTCCACAAAGGAAACATACAGTCTATCCCAACATCCCTCCATCCTCTTATAGTGTAGTCCCAGGTCCACATATCCTTCAGCCAAAACCATCCCACAAAATGAACAACGCTCCTCTTCTAACAACTCTTTTATCTTAGCCCACCGCAAAACCACCGACGTCCGAGTCGCGAGGTCCAGCTCGTCCCATTGCTGGTGCCGAGAATGCCAAAACTGATCATGACACGTTCGTAAACAGCGGGGCTTTTTCTCAAAGTGTGCGGCGAAGGTGACTCGTTTCCGGGTGGCCGTCGCTGAAATCGTAGTCCCACAGCAGGAACAGTCGCAGTGTCGTTGGTCAGGCAAGAAAAGCCATTTCTTCGGCATGGTTACCAATCCTGGTAGAACGCATCCACTGCCATCGTGTCTTCTCTCGCACCGGGTACAGGTCTTGGGATCCTTCACAGTTGCCAACCGACCACTTCTTTCCACCATCAGTGTACCGTCAAAGGGGTTACCTGCTACTACTAACTCCCCATCTACCGTCTCAACATGCCAGGGAATCCCTAGGCCTAACCACCTGTGACTCACCCACCAGGACTTCCACCGCAATATTGCCAAATCCTTGTACAAGTCCTCATTAGCAGGGCGTCCTATAGTATAGCAGGGGCACTTAGTCCAGTGGTGTCTGTTATCCTTTCCTTCACAGCTGTCATGCCCGACCAAACCGGTCCCACTACGAATTCTCAGTAATATATAGGAGTCCATACGGGTGAGGCCTCGAAGATGCCAAGGTGCCCTAGGTTCGCGAGCGTAATACCCGTGTCCCTCCCTGTCGTGCCACGAACCCCACCCTGCTTTTCGCAATTCTCGGGCCAAGGCCACATGCCTGATCCCAAAGCTTATCCCTTCCCAACTCAGAGGCCGCAATGGATGACCTACGCATGCCTTAGCCTTTTGGTCTACCATCTCATTGCCGTTGATGCCCATGTGTCCCGGAACCCAGCTAATGCTGACATGGCTAAACACATTAAGCAATGGTACCATAACTTCCCACATTTCAGCCGAATTACCTTCCGAAAACATCCCGTCTACCAGGGTGAGGGCAGGAACGCAGTCCAGAAACACATGAACTGGACGTCTTTTGGCCATCCCTCGGGCATACCGGAGTGTACAGACAACTGCAAACAGTTCGCATTCAACAATGCTCCACGACTGGGGAACCGAGCACCCGTCAACACAGGTCAGGGCCCCTTTCTCAAATACTGCCCATGCCACACCAGCCCCTTCAGAGGACTTGGACCCGTCCGTGTATATGACCATGTCCGAGGAATTGCACAGACCTGCGTATAGTGAATGGTGGCGTGCAGCCATTATCGCCTTGCCTTTTCCAATCGTAATCGTGGGGCGGCAGGTGAGTTCTTTGTCCGAGCTCTGCCGGTGTGCCACCATCCCTTCATGCTTCCAATCGTGCGATATCTCACCGAACCACGGGTGTCGATCACAGTACCGGTAGTTAATAAATCGGCTGTAGCACCTCCTCTGCAGATACCTTCCTTGGATGGTAAGAGGTGGTGTTCCGAACTCAGCCAGCAGTATCTTGTTTGCCAGCCTCATAGGGGTCCGAAAGACCGATCGAAGGCAGTCATTGACGTGGACCTGAATCTGTTTCACATACGACCCATGGTCGGTTACAAACTCAAGCCTGTAATACACGGTCGGAAGGTATGCTGCCTGCACCAAGCGGTATGTCTCCCATGCCCCAAGCCCTCCAACACTCCCAAACCTCCTCCCCAAGGCCGAAATCCTTCTCCTAACACCCAACCCCCTTTCCAACCAATACTTTACATGAGAAGAAATGTTAAGAAATACATTAAACCTATAACCAAGAACCCGCAAATCCTCAGAAGGCAAAGCCATTTCTCCTAACAACTCCATTCCTTCCCACGCCCTGTCTCCAAACCCGATCCACTGGGTCTTGAGGGCACTAAACCCCATCCTCCTAGCCCTTGCTATGCGATCGCAGTTTGCAAAAGTTTCTCCCGCATGGTATCGGGCAGCGTTGCAAGAATCCGCAGCCACCATGATGACTCCGTCATCAACGTATGAGATCACTAATTGTCGGACTCCGGGGGAGTAACGCATTCGCGGCATGAATATATCCGCTACATAGGCCCCGAAGAGAAACAGAGAGAGAGGCGAGCCCTGAGGCACCCCTTTGCTGACATAGCAGGTCTTAGAGACACATCCATTAAACCGGAAGCGAACTGACCGACAGGAAGTCCACCTTCGCACCCACTGACACAGGTTTGATGGACACCCCCGGGCGACCAGGAAGTCTGACAGGAGGTCAACATCAATGTTATCGAATCCTCCTTCAACGTCCGTGGACAAAATCAGCCGTTTATAGCCCTCATTATGTCGTAACAACTCAAAGACCCCCACCATGGTATCGTGAACCCCCCTCTTTCGGCGAGAACCAAACTGTGTTTCCCCCAGGTCAAGACACCTGGCCAGCCTCAGCAGGACCACGCATTCCGCAACCTTTGCAGGTGTTGGGAGGAGGTGTATCATTCTCCATGATTTGACGACATCATATCTGGGTTTGTCAATCTTCGGTATGAGCACTACTTCTGCCCAATGCCAATCCTGAATATCGTGACTTAACCCATAGTCGACCAATTGTCTCAGAGTTGTTGTATCCTTTTGCTTCCAGAATCGTATGAAAGGATACCCAATATCATCCTCGCCTGGACTCGTGTTTGTAGGGGACCTAGCAAGAGCAATCTCCATTTCCTGAGCACTGTCCATATCAATCATAGAGTCCTTCCAAGAAGCAGGATCGCCAGGGGATAGCTGTTGTGCGACCAGGTCGCTGATATCGGAATGTGTCGTGGCATAGGACCCATCTGGTCGGGCCATGGAGGGAAGTGTTCGCTTGGCTTCCAACTTTCGTGCTAGCCGAAAAATGTCCGGGTCCTGACTTTCAGCTATCTTGGTCCTGATGTGTTCGAACCTGGCCCTCAACAGGCAAGCCCAGTAAACACTCCTGACCAGTTTGTAGTCCTCCGTTCGCTCCGTCGTCGTAGCCGAGCCACATCTAACCTCATCGTTTCCAGCTCCAGTGTCCACCACTCGCACTGACCTCTGCCAACAGAGGCCCGCAGGAGCACGTCTACCACACGCTTCACCCCTTCCCACAACTTCTCATCTCCCACCTCTTTAAGGGCATCCAGCTGCTTCCCAACTTTTTCCCAGACTGCTTTCTTCCAAGCTGGCCTCCAACGCATAATGTTGTCAGGAAGGTCCACTTTCAGGTTAAGGGCTTGAGCACTATGCTCACAGCCAGCAGCGTCCATGTATCGATGTCGGACATAGGGTGCCCAGTGCAGGCAAAGGTCGATTCGGGAAATATCTCGAAAGGTGGACACTGTCGGTGGTACCATATTCATATCCCGAGCCGGGGCCGTGAACCACTGTTTCAGCCACCATCCTCCTGTATTGTTATGGTCTGCGTTGGGGTCCCAGTCTTGATGTCTGGTGTTGAAGTCTCCAAACACGATGTCAGGTTCCCCAAGCTCATCCAACCATCGGAGAAACTGGTCTTTAGTATAGCCAGGTCGGAAGTAAACTCCAGCGAGTACCTTCTTTGTCCCTTTCTCCCAATACCCAATCTGAGCACTGCCTTCCCCATGCCACACCACCTCAATCATCCCACAAATGTGGGACCGAACAAATACCTCAACACCTGACCATTTAACAAAGGAAAACAAATCTCATCCATCAACATCCACTGGTACATGTTGTCCCTCTTGATCAACAGGAGGTTCAATAATAAAAAACAAATCAACAAAGAAAAACAAATCAAACGCCAGCGCCTGATTCCGACTACTCCCCCCCACGTTTAATGCCATTGTCGTAATAAGTATTAAAAGGGGGCCTCAACTGATCCACTCGGGCCACAAGGGCCAGAGGCATAGGCGGAGCCGGTATCCGGATCCCGGGCAACCCAACCCGTTTCCTCATCACGGGGCTTGGTGGCGGTACCAGCCTTAGTTTTTAGAATCCCACGTACCGGGGAGGGGGAAGGCCGTTCCGGTTCCTTACCCTTAGCCTTTTCCAACTTACAGCGGGGAGTCTCCTCTTCCTCGTCGCTGCTGATTTCGACCAGCATGGGTGTCGGGGACCTTCCACAGCTGCGGCTTCTTCTCCTTCTATTTCCTTCTGCCCTCTTTCCCTGCTGTTCCGGTTTTTTGACGGGTTCCTTCACGGGTCTTGTCGGTGTGGCTGTTCCTTGTCTAGCAGGCAAGGAAGGTAGAGTCAGGGATGACGATTTGATACCTGGGCATCGCTCGTATCCTGTGAAGTGGTCCATCCGGTCGCACAACCAGCACTGTCTCCTGGTATGTCCACAGGCCTGACCCACCCCTCCGGGACAAGCCAGCTTGCTACACATGTGCTCCCAAGAGAAGTGTTCCCTGAAGCAGAATCGGCACCGAGGGGGGCGGCCACATGTCGCCTCGAAGTGGCCAGTTTTCAGGCACCTACCACATACCTTAAGGGGGCGATGCTCTTCAAAGATTCTGACATTGCGGGCTCCTCCTCGCAGCCAAATCTTTCCCTTGGCCAGTCTTTCCTTGATGGCCTCATTATTCTCCACCACGAAGCGGATGCCATAACTTGCAGCATTGGCCTACCTCATGGCATGTATGGATCTCTTAATATCAGGCCGGGAAACAGTAACTACACTAGTATTGGATTGCTCCAGATCAGTGCGAAGGCCATCAAAGGCCACACTTCCAGTCCATCCTTCCACCCTCCAAATCGATCCTCATCCTGTGTCAGCAAGCGGAACACCAGAAACAAAGATCTTCACCTTTTCCAGATTCCTTTGGAATTCAAACTCCGGGAGTGCCAATTCCCTAAGCAGATCGAGCCTAGCCTTGTCCAACCTGTTGCCTAGCTCTGTCACGGAGTGTGCCGCCAAAGTCAGGAAGATACATCCAATTTCCGGCCGGACATGCCCTGCGCGAATATAAGGAGCATTTCCCCGAATCTTTCCTTGATTGGAAAAGGTCATATTAATCCGATTTCGGATTGCCTCGATATCAACGCCCTCTGGCAGGGCAACCTTCTTCCGTGTGGCGAAGCACATAGTGATGTGCCTCTCTCTAGCATTTGGAGTTGGCGATGAGCGCGGTGGTGGTGGTACCGAGTTCAGTGGCTCTGGGGGTCCCATTGGTACTCGTCAGTATTCCTGTCGTGTCTGAGCCGCGCCTACCTTGACGCTGGCCAGGGCTGCTGGCCCGGACTGAGCCGCCGTAGTAACAGGTGTCACAACCTTCGTAGTCAATTCCTGTTTATCAGCCTTCCCCTGAGTCTTGGCTGGGGTCGCCGCTTCCCTTTCTTTACCAGCCTCTCTGGCAGCCTTTCTTCTCCTTCTGGCACCACCACTCAGGTGTTTGCCGCGCTTCCTTCGTCCTCTTTTCACATCTTCTTCCTCCTCCTCCTCCTCTTCCCAGTGAACAGACTTGCCTTCACCTTCACGGGCTACTCGCAAGACTACCCCCCCTTCACTGGAGGAGCTACTGCTGCTGCTGGATTGGTGGGATGAGGCCGCTGATACGGGCCGAGCAGGACATACCGGTTCCTGTGGACCCATGGGGGGCTTGGGCACGTATGCCATTCGTTTTACTACCTCTGTAAAAGAGGCTTTAGCAGTAGGAGCCTCCGTAGAGGCTTCCTTTCTTTCGGGGGTAGGGGATGTTGTGGTTGGCTCCGAAGAAACAGCGGAGGTGCTGCGAGGTACAGCAGGGGGGGGGGCGGCGGCAGGGGGACAACTTTACCTAAAGGGCTTCAATTTCCTCCCCTTGCCTGCCAACAATATTGGTCAGTGCTTTTACTGCCCGTTCCAAGACATGAACTCGGCTCCAGTAGTTTATCCCGTTCCTTAGACCTTCATCGTCAAAGGTGGGACCACTGTTCATCCAGGTTCGTACATCCTGTACCGTGTCGTCTTCAATCGACCCGGACTCCGACGAGAGCAGAGGTTGAGTATTGCCAGACCGGATATCCTCCAGGCCTTCCAGCATGGACCCGATTACACTACCTGAGCGGGGTTCAGGAGAGGGAGTCCTACCAGCATCCAGCATCTCACAGACACCTGCCATGATCGAGTCCGCCTGGGCCACTACAGTGTCGGCATCCTCAAGTTGGGTCTCTGGGAGCTGGACTTCCAGTGGGGTTGAATCGCCTGAGGGACCCTCTAGTTGGCCTCCGGGACGTGACACCCATCGTCCAATAATAGGTGGAGGTGATGAACCCATAGCTGGTGAATGGACGTGTATGCTGTCTCCCAAGCCAGTCTCTTCCGAGTTGCGTCCATCATCCAGTTCCATAGGAGTGTCCCTGGCCAGCACCTCAGAGGTGGGTAGGACATCCTCAGTCATTAGCGGAGATGGAGAAGGGGGTATAGCCTCGATTGTCAATAGGAGTACCACAGGCAGTGGGATAGCCAGGCGCCCCTGGTGAACGCCTAGGAGTAGGCCGGGAAGAGCGGGGACAATCTGTTTTTTCCGTCCCTCATCAACGTTGATAGTCCTCAAAAATTGGGGTCCAAGGAGAGGAGCAGCAGATCGCTTAGTGGGAGATGCCGACCGTGTCCGGCGGCGTGTTCCAGGGGCAGGAGGGTTATAGTCCTTATCATCAGTGTCGTCCAGCTTGAACTTAGGGGTTTCGTAAAGAGCCCTTTCACCTGAAGACCTTCCTGCCAGAAAGGAGGGAGTCGAGGAACCGGTCCCGGAATTGTGGGCCTGGCGGAGGAAGCTGGGTATCTTGCTTTAGACAGCCTTAGCGAGGGGAGGAGTAGTGGACCAAGAGCTGGCCTCAACCGTGGTGGCAGTCGAGTTGTCCTTGGCGGAGAAGATGGAGGATTCAGGAACTATGACCTGAGAATCTTTGGGAGAGGAAGGTACGGGGGCTAGAGAATATTCCGACCCATGGTCCAAATTGAACTGAACGAAGAGTCCTGTGGTAGTGTCTTTATTCAAGCCACATATGGCTGAACAGCCTCTCCCGATCAGGAAACCTCTCACCAAAACCTCCACTTCTTTCATCGTGGTAACGGTTGCATCAGCGACCATTTGCCAGACCAAATCATCAAACTGCGGGTTAACCGCGTTCTGACACCCGTGGCAGTGGTGGAACTGTAAAAAGTTAAAGTTTCCTCTGGGTGTAACATAAGACCGTGTAGTTGTAGGTATGAGGCCACAGTCGGCCTCAGTAGCGGGCGCGAGAGACAAGGCCGCACGGGCTGTCTCAAGCGAGGAGGAGGGGTTGGAGTCAAACCGAACAGGGGACGACATCCTCGAAGGGGGGGGGAGAATCCATGGAAGAGGAGGCTGTCGAAGACGCCATCTTCGCCCAAACTATACTCAGTGATTACCAGGACCAGGCCACAGATATCTCACACTGAAGTATCTTCTAAGCAAGAACAACTACTTCTAACCGACCGCCTGAAACGAAAAACACAAACAAGTAACAGTAGATGAAGTATTTATCGTGAGCGAAATAAGGTAAAGTATTGGGTATGCTCACTTCCGACACGGAGTGCAAGAAGTAGGAAAAGTACTTAGAACAAAGCGTGAAGAACCTATCCTCCTCAGCCGCATCAGCCTCCTTATATAGTATTCTTCCCACCTGTAGTCATGTGATCCAAAGTGGTCACATGTGCGAAACCAAATCATAACAAACTAGTCATGTGACCAAAGTAGTCACATGCTCAAAATCCATGACCTCATAGAGAGGTTATGTGCAAAAACTCATAAACCAATCATAAAACAATAAACAAGTCATATGACTCGGCTGAGTCATATGTGTGAAATCCATGACCTCATAACGAGATCATGTGTGAAACATAAATCATACGTGCAAGGCTTACTCGCAAGGCACACTCATAAGCCATACTTGCCAGGTGTACATCCCATGACTCATATTTGAGCCATGTACGAAAGCATCACAAATCCCACACATAACAAATCATATGACTCAAATGAGTCATATGTGTGAAACAATAACATACCTGTGACTCATAACCATATGTCACGTGAAAACCTTTTTCATGCCAAGCCACATTCGTGACAGTAACTGTTGTAGAAATAGTCAGCAGTGATAGACAGGTTCTCCAGTCCATGATAATCAATAAGGGGACTGCCCACTATATGGGCTAGTATGCAGGACTTAAAAAGAAGGACTTAGCCAGCTTTGTGATCTCAGAAAAGGGGTGGAATATGGAGAAAACTGATTTAATTTGGGTAAAGGACACTTTTGATACGGAAATAAGGAAACAGTAAGCACTCATCTATTTTGTCCCCTTCTATCTTACAAATATTAACATAACTAACATAAAATAACAATTATTTCTCAGAGCAGGAACTGGCTTTCGTCTCCTTCTTCTTGATGGACATGCCTTCCATTTCAACTGGGAGTTTTTTGACTTTTGCCTATCCAACAGAATTATTCTACTTTGCCTCCCTACATATTCCACATATTTGCTTCAGCCCTTAGATGTAGCGCTTTTCTCTCCACTTCAACACTATTACTCCAATGGTTTTGATAAGTTGATCCAGCATGGTAACTATGGCCCATGTTTTACAAAGAGTGACTTTTTTCCATAGGCTTTTATTCCCTTGTCAAATAGGATATATGCCTTATTAATTTATTACTATTGAAAATATATAGGATGCTAATACCGGCTCGTGAACTTACATTCACAACAAAAAATATACTTAGTATATGAGAAGCTATCAAAGCAATTCTCTTAAACCCGTGCAGGGTTCAGAAATCTGAGACAAGGAAAAATAGCCTCTGTGTTTCTCAACCATCCTTATTGAAACCTCTAGCCCAATCTCACCAAGTTCCCAACCCACCATGAACAGTCAGCCATCATACTAAATCTACCATTATACTATTATCATGAAATACTCCTAGCTTAAAAAAGCTCAAAGCACTTTTAACTGACCTATCGGAGGGTTTCCAGCAAGCTATTGCTGATTGTGTGTTAGAAGAGGAGTATTATCAACAGTATCATGAACTTGTAGGGAAGAGTCAGCACATGAAAATATCAGACCACCAGAAGCTAACTGAGGCTACAGTAGTGATTACAGAGACTATAATGGGACTGAGGGAAAACTGTGAGCAGTTGGATGCTGAGAAGGCTATAAGGGCTGCCAGAAAGCTTACCAAGGTTCTAGATTCTTTAACTCTTGAACACAAAACATCTAAACTGCTTCTTAAGAGCAAAAAGAAATTTCAAATAGCCTCTGAGCTTGTAGTACATACAATAAACTCAGCTGAAGAGTCTACCACTGACTAGGAAGATGGAGGTAATAGTAATAGCAGTATATACAAAGGACCTTCTTGGGCAGTGGTTGGTACTAGTGCTATTGGCAGTATGGTAGAGGAATTACTAACCATAGTAGATAGAGATATAGATAAACCCGTTTGGAGGTCATTATAATTTTTATAATAATCAGAAAAATGTATATGAGATACGGGATTGCACAAAGCAGGAACCAAGCGGGATCTATATCATAAGTAGGATCCTGGTATGATATATTATTTTTATCATATTAATTGATAAAAATCAACTGAATAATATTATTATAATATATATTCTCACAAAGATATAATAGGTATTATGATGTTTGAATAGAATTACTGATATAGTATGACAGCTGGCTTTTAGGTATTTAAGTAGTTATCTTGATGTATATAATTGTGAAGCTTAACAAAAACTTTCACTGTCATGTGTAGATATTTCAATACCCATTGTGGAGTATGACATTTGAATTGAGAACGTCAGCAGGGTAGCTTTATCCAGTAAGTACAGATGTATGCTTTAGTAAGAGAGACTTTTCTATCTGTTCCTCAAATATCTCCTCTCACAAGGTTAACAGTAAAGTGGCAGCTTATAGTATAAGAGTACTGATATGAGTTGTTTCAGTAAGATTATCTAGATTGTTGTTCATTGGATTAAAATTTGAAAATCTATTTCAGTATTAGTATTATAGTTGAAATAGGAAGAAAAAATAAAATGTTGTAATATGATACCAGAAAAATAGGAATTAAAATTGAGAAGTATTATAATTAAAATCTTATTTTATTTAGGAAATTTAATATAGTACTATAAAATTTTAGTTATAATACTTAAAAAAAATCGAGAACTGTTTAGCAGGCTGTCAATCGCAAAATGTACTTTGTATTGGTGAACTGCTCAATTGACAGGTTGCCAAACAGACCCTTACAATTCCAACCTATAGGTGGGCGAGTGATCGTTTATGAGGGTACGCCTACCCCTCATCCAGACGTATGATATGAGAAAAAATTTATTCCAAGGACAGATTTATCAGCGGAACAAAAGCCTAAAATTTAGGGTGTGTGATATCATACCAGTGAAAGTGAAAGATATGTTGTCCAGATCGCCCCCCCCCCACTCCAGCAGCTCCCTCAGCTTTCAATAATGACCAACAACCCCATTGCCCGATGACATTGAAATACGGTATTGAATACGGTATTGAATACGGTATTGAAGAGCAAGGTCTGGTCTTAGATTACTCCTGACACCTTTCTCAATAAGCCAGAGAACCTATCACGTCCCACGATTCTGGAATGGCATAAGGACAAAATTTAGTTATAGGATTCGCCCACCAACGATGCCGATTGACAGGGGGGAGGGGGGTCGAGAAGATTAGTGTAAAGTCCAGCCTTTCTAACTATCCGGTCTGTCCGGCCTGGTGGTAGTATGGGTCGAGCTACGTGCAATGGCCATCAATTTTTTGGGTGGCCAGAGGACCGTGGGCATGAGGCCCATCTGATATGGTAAACCACAATTATGAGTCACCATCCCCCTCCACCCCTTAGACTGCGCAAGTGAAATATCCCTCCCGAGTTAGCGCGGCACTTTGACTACACTCACGCCCCGCTATCCCGGACGGCCAAAATCCGAAGAATCTGTCCGGTACGGCGAGTTATCCGGGACAACAGGCCAGGTTTTGGTGCAAAGAAATTCAGAATTCACCGGAGTTTCATACGGGACAGCGAGGTATTCGGTTCAGTGTGATCCGGGATAGCGGGGGGCGAGTGTACTTATCACCCCGAATTGGGTTATTGCCCCCCTTAATTTAGCCTTCACTAAGTTCACTTACCGGTACCCTTCTTCCTTCAATTGATCCTCCCGTCTCCTGTACCAGTACTCGAGCACCGGTACCCCTAAACGCCACTGTCTCAACCCCCAGGACCCACCATATACCGGTAATGTAACGACGGCCACCCCGAGACATTACCGCCCTTGACGGACTGTGTGAGGCAGCCATGCCCTGTCATGGGCTCTTGGCAGCCCCCCCGCTAAGCCCGGTGGGGCCGCTGGACCGCTGGGAACACCGGTAGGCCCCGTGGTGATCCCCTCGGTAGTATTATTACCACCGCCATTACCGGGCTCCCGCGTCTTTTATCACACTCGAGTACTCGAGTACCGACAGTCACTAAGGGGTGAGCCGTGCCTTGTCCCTCACCCTTTTCACTCAGCCTTGTCAGTTTAAACGGGTTTGTTTCGGGATGAGTTGAAAACCTGATTCGAGTTAAATAGTCGGTGAAGCATCGCTTTGCCCTCTCCCCTTTCCCTCCCTCGATTCCCACCTCTATCCACACCGTCCGTTGCTCTAGCATCATATCATGCCATCAGCTATTGGGAGTCCTGCTATCACGTGAAAGGGGATAGGGGTTCCCACCACCAATCAATCTGACGCTAAGAAGAGCTGAGAGGATCGATGACGAGGCTGCCCAACTACTTGGATCAAAGCGACCCGTTCCCCTGTGCTTATCCCTTTCTATCTTCGCCATCGAGCTCAACCACGCATGATCGCTTTAACGAGTCAACAATCTCCGGTGATCTCTTCCAACTCAATTGAAACCATATCTACCACCCCTCTATCCACCGACGCCCCTTCACAAACCTTTATTCACCATTTTTCATAATTACCCTCCCCGCACTTCACCACTATGATAATGTTCGAGACCCCCCCACAGGGCTAGGCAATCATGGCTTGAAATCTCAAAGGTCTCCTCCTCGTTGGTGTTGCAAAGTTGGAATTACATGGGCTCCCCCTTATCTAGCAAAGGCATAGCCTTATCACGTATTACCGGGAGTTGACCTGCTCCAGCATATCGCCCAACTCGTGGATCAGCAGACCTGTCCTCACACCATCACACAAAAGACTTGCATTTTCGCTCATTGGGCAACCGCAAGAGCCGAGATATCTGACTCCCTTCTCAATACCTGAAATCCTTACTCAGAACCGACCCCGCCAGCCTGCAGAGTTCTAAACATACCGCATCAAACTTCACCTTTCTTTTACCTATTTCCTAGCACATGATGCGACAGGTTGGCCTCACGGCAGATTTTTGATCTACTTAGTCGTTCAGTCAGCGATTGATGATTTTATTGGAGGATCAGTTCCGATATTCATAGGATGTCACTCGATTTTTGCACTTTACACATTTCCACTAAAGAATGGAAAGGAACTTGGGAAACCGCCTTGTGCCAAGATTGATGAAAGCCCGGTTGTAGCTAGCTACTCACGGTACGAGCTAGCCTCCCCTCGACCGCTTCCAGATTCATGTGGTTCACGTTAGGGCCCAAGTTTGCTCGAGTCCGATACATGTTACAGGAAGCAAATTCCGAAACCATCTCAAAATATCTGAGTCATTAAGTATCTCACACATATGGCCGGCATCGGGTAACGATCAGCTATGATATCTCGATCCGGCACGGGATGATAGGGCTGACCATTCGTCCCATCTCATCCGCTGGGCCAATTCCCTCTTCCCTAACGAAGTTTATTTTCCTCCTTCCACAACCAAATGGCCGGAGCCAGAAAACGGCATAAACAACCCGCGTGGGAATACTCGAAATCATAGGGCTGCAGCAAGGCGATGGTTTCGATTGCTAGGGCTTAGTATGATGTGAATTACAAGCTCGGGGTTTTCGTGTCATAGGGTTAGGGTAGATGGGTAGATTGGAGAGATGGAAAGCAGATGGCATGAAAAAAAAAAAGGAAAAAGTAAGATGCAGTGTCGGTCAGGGAAGCCAGTAGCGGAAGGTAGCTGGCACACAATCTGTAACGGTGGCGGAAAAAATTCTTTCAACAGATGGGCTGAACCGAGCAACATGCAGGAATTGAAAAAGGAAAAGAAAAGGGAAAGGGATGGTGTGTTGTTGCTTTCTCGTCCATTCGGGCAGCGGGTATCGATGCATGCCGAGCAAGCGAGGGAGGGGAGGTGGACTGCTGGAAGGGATGGAAAGAAGGGAAGAAAGAATGACAGGGGGAGGGGGTTGTCATTAGAATTTCTTTTTCCTCCTTTATCTCCCTCAATCTCTATCCCCTCTTGTCGCGAGGAGGTAAAAATGTGATGGATTACCGGTATCAAATCTACGGGTACTCGAGTGCTTTTGGGTAACACATAGTATGTAGGATATCGTCATTCGCGTCACATTCCGGTAGCCTTGTTGCAGTTTCTTTTGATGTAGCGGTATGACGGCGATGGCGAGTTTATGTGCATATGTACTGTACGGTACAGAAAGATACAGTACCGTTACTCGAGTAGGTCCGCTCTTATTCCTATTCATTTTTATAATATCATTTTATTTTTATCTCTGGAGAGACAGGAAGACGGATTCTGGTAGACTGACAAGGTGATGTTGATTGATTGACTGATTGATCGATTGAGAAATCGTTCACATTGCACCCCTTGGCGCCGGCAGTACGAAATGTGCTCCTGATAGTCTATGGCTGCCAGACGCTGACTGAAGACGGGGTATGGCTGTCATTCATGAGGGTGTGGTTTCATCCTTTTTTTTTTCCCCTTCTTCATAGAAATACCACACATACCGATACTCGAGTACCGGTACCGGCACTGTGCTTGGTTTGCATCTGCCGCCCGAGCCTTTTCTTGCCGGCAGCACCGCAAGTTAGGGAGAGAGGACATAGCACCTTTCCTCCTACGCAGTGTGCCTTCTGCCCATATGCACCGGCATTGTGGGTTCTGTTCTCTTTGTGCGAGAGGATTGGGGATAGTCTACAGTGGTTGGGCGATTATCGGTATGGGGCCGAGGGGGTACCTGTGGTATCCAGGCCTACAATTACCGTACAGTACCGGTATTACATGTTAAACACCAAGTGATAGAATATGATATCTTCATGTGCAGCACTCGAATGCCCTCGCCCCGTTTCACTGACACGATAAAATACTCGTACTATTTGAACGAGGGTCTTCCGGTAAATCTGCAAGTCCCTTGTACGAGTATGGTGTTATGGGTAACTCCCCGGTATCAACATGCCATGCGTGCTAACCCAGTCATGACCCTAACGTACTCGAGGGCTGATGATGATATTCTCCCTCCCTCCATCCCATCTCCCCTTCCGGCCAAGTTTCCCTGGCTTGCCCCCCCCCCTAGGCTCTTCTGTGAGATAGGATATCATAGGCTCTCTCATTCATTCGTCCAAGTCTCAAAGCGTTTTCACCCCCGCTCCGCACCGGAGATAAACCCCTGTTACATTCATCGACATCGCTTCCCCTTTGGCTTATTTCGCTTCAAAGCTTGTAGCTCGGTAGAGTAACTTGACCACATTCATTCCCTGCAGATACTGCCATCCTCACTCCAATTCGCCACTATTGACCCTATCATCACCAAGAACGCTATTGCTCTTCCCACCGCCACAACCTCCATTTCTATTGCTCACTGTCCGAGCACCATAGCTGTGTGGCACGATATCCCATCCTTCCCTCCTGCCTCCATCGCCACATCCCCTCCAAATCCCCCAATACTTGATTCTTCCAGAACTTCTGGAAGCTTGCCGCTCACTTTCCGCTCCTGTCCTGTCTCGTGCCACCTGTCTCCAGAGCCCCGATCCTGTATCAAGATTTACCCACCTTGTTCCCCCATCCTTCCCTTTTCCCCTTCCAACCCCCCTTTTTCCCATTCACTCTCCACCGGAAAGAATCAAAAAAAAAAGAAGAAAGGTCCATCCCCTCTCATTCCCATCCTCACCTCATCACTCATCCCCAGACCATTACTATTATCACACCAAAAAATCCCTTCTTCAGCGACTGCGCAACTACTTTCGCAGCTAAGGATGCGGTATTGAGAAAGCGTGAAACAGGGGCCCCTTCTCCGCACACGCTTTAAACCCCTCCACCATCCTCACCCCACCCTTCCCCTCCCTTACATCCTCCTCCCTTCCCCGCCCCCGTTATCCCGTTGACGGCCCTCCCTCCCACTATTTCTCTTACGGATCTGTACGAGTATTGGCGACCCGCATCCTCGGCAAAGCCTGCGCGCAGGAACAGACTCCGCAACGTGAAAAGAGCTTACTTAGGATTCCCTCAAAAGGATTGAAAGGAAATTTCAGACTTTGGACGAACCTGATACCGGTAGGCAAAAGGGAAATTAAGCAGCAATAGCAACAGTTAGGGAAAAGAAAACGAGGGAGAAAAAAAAAGGAAAAGAAAAAGTAACAGCTACCCGCACCTCATTCCCCCCTACTCTATCCCGAATCTCAGACCTTTTTCCTTGTCCACCGACCCAAAACTACGTAACTCGCGTAGATTAAAAGTCTTTTTTTTCTTTCGTCATCTATCGCTTCATATCGCGGCGGATAACGGGGGTTCATAGGACTGGGCACTTGCACTGAGGTGGTCCCTGAGAAGTTTCTTGCATCTTTTGTCGTCGCACCACTCCCCAAAGTCTAATATCGACGCTAGTTTGACGTTGCTTATCGGGAGTGTCTGCATTCTGTTCGTCGGACAGAAATTCGAGTCAGCTGCTTGTTCCGCCTCTGGCCTGTGTGTCTACTTTCTCCCTATCCTTCTCCCTCTTTCTCTCTCCCTCGCTGTCTGTGTGTGCGTGAGCGCGCGTGAGCCCGTGTTCTACTGTGCCTGTGTTTCGGGGCTTGGATATCCCCCAGGGCATAAAGAACTGCTCTCTCCCTTGGTCGCTCACCCTTACCTGTTCCATAATATAGTTTATCTTGCGGTTTCCCTCGAAACGTCCTACAAACGATGCACCACAGGCGACGCGCACCCCCGATTGTCCTCTCCCCAGCTCCCCCCCCTGGAGCTGACGACTCTAACGGCCACGTGAACACGATTGAGATTGTACATCACTTCGAGTCGCAAACGAATCCTGCTAAGCCCGCCCGTCCTTCCCCTCTTACCACTTCCAATGGCATGCCACTAGTGCTGCTGGAGCGACTCCGGTCTTTCCCGCTGTTCCTTAGTGCCCCTGAGGAGTTCTTGTCAGCCGTTGCAACCCACCTAAGGCCCCAACCTTACTCGCCACGAGATTATATCCTCACCGAGGGCGATGAAGCAAAAGCTATGTATTGGCTCGTCCGAGGTGCTGTGGCAGTCACTTCGAGGGATGGGGAAAGCACCTATGCGGAATTGCGGCCTGGAGCGTTCTTTGGAGAAATTGGTATACTAATGGACATACCACGAACGGCGACAATCATTGCCCGGAGCAGATGTTTGCTTGTCGTTTTGACAAAAGAAGCGCTCCAGCGCGAGCTGCCTAAGTTTCCCGAAGTGGAAAGGGCCATTAGGGAGGAGGCGGAGGAGCGCTTGACGCTGCTCAACAAGAAGAAAAAGGAAAGGGAAAGCAGCCCGAGAACCGGGGGGGTAAAAAGGGCGGTCGACTCGGATGGAGATGTCGAGATTGGAGATAACATATATCTCAAGCCCGATACCCCAAGGGCCTTTGGGGGCCCCAGTCCTATCCCGAAGCCCGGGAGCCAATGGGTGACCAATTCAGCTCTGGGAAGCGGGCAGGTCAATATTCGGCAATTACTGAAGGAACTACCATTATTTGCAAATCTACCGCAGGAAAACCTTCACTTTTTAGGATTGAGCGCAGCCCCCCGGACGTATGCGCCCTTTCAGACCATCATACAGCAATACTCGATGGGGAGGGAGATATACTTTATTGTGGGCGGTGAAGTTGAGGTTGTGGACGAAATGGTTATGGACCCGAAGCAGAACAAGGTCAAGGCACGGCTGAGGAAAGGCCAACATTTTGGGGAGGTTGTAGCTCTATCTTTGGCACCCAGGAGGACAGCCACAGTTCGCGCGATAACACCTGTGGAATGTCTAGTGATTGAGGGCGATGTACTGGAGGAATTGTGGAAAAAGTGTCCTCCGGAAGTGCAACAACAGTTGGAGATGACTGCAAGGGACCGCATGGATGGGGATGGAGAAAACGTTCTCATGAGGGATGCGCCAGCAACCCCTACTCAGTCAATCGATAGATTGGATATATCAGATCTCCCAAAAGCGTCCTCAATGAACTTGACGGTTCCCGAGTCACGGTTCACGGGACCGAACGACTCGAATCTTGTCGAACCCTTTGACCCGGATCCATACCTACCCGCAGACTTTGAATCGCTTAGGTCAAAGTCTAGGCGAGGCTCGCTTGCCCCACCGCCACCACAATCGAGCGCCACATCGAGCAGCTCTTCGCCAACGGAAGAGAATCCAAGCCCTCTTTCAAGATCTACAACACCTTCGCCGGTAAAGACCAAACATGTGACCACTCCCCCGGAACATCACGCCACGGTAAAACGGGCGCGTATACTCTCTCGGAAACCCTCCAGGTTCAACATTGGTCAATTCAAGGATGATATCCTGATCCAAATATTCAAACATATGGAACTTCACGAGTTGATGCGAGTGCGTCAGGTGTCGACACATTGGTCAAGGCTGCTTACCAATTCTCCATACCTGCTGACCACTCTTGACTTGAAGCCCTATAACCGAGTGATCAATGACAACGTGTTGATACATGCCATTGCACCCTTTGTAGGGCATAGACCCAGTCTGATAGACATATCAAACTGCTTTCACATTGGTGATGAGGGCTTCATGGTCCTTGCGCAGACCTGTGGCGCAAACGTCAAAGTTTGGAAGATGAAGAGTGTTTGGGACATTACGGGGCAGGCCATACTTGAAATGTCAAACCGTGCAAAAGGGCTCGAGGAAATCGATCTTAGCAACTGCCGGAAAGTGAGTGATACACTTCTAGCAAGGGTCGTGGGTTGGGTTGTCCCCGAATTCCATCCAATGTACGCGGAACAGCAACTCCAGCAGGCACAAGCTGCGGCTGCCGCAGCGAATAACCCTTCAAGATACAATCCCGGCCAGCAGGCCCCACCCCAACCACCACCAATGTATCCCGCCCCAGGTACCGTAATCGGATGTCCAAACCTCAGCCGGCTGACATTGAGTTATTGCAAGCATGTCACTGACCGCACCATGTCCCACCTTGCGGCGCACGCAGCCCGTAGGTTGGAGCATGTGGATCTCACGCGATGTACCACTATCACAGACCAAGGATTCCAGAGCTGGAGCATGACGCGCTTTGAGAGACTACGAAGTCTATGTCTAGCAGATTGCACCTATCTCACCGACAGCGCAGTAGTATTCCTTACGAACGCGGCTAAGGGTCTCCGAAGCCTTGATTTGGTAAAGCTTTCCTCACCCCCTTTCAGAGGCCCCTTTCTTCCTCACCCCCGAATCCATAGCTAACCTCACTTATGCAGTCTTTCTGCTGCGCCTTATCAGACACAGCAACGGAAGTCCTCTCACTTGGCTGCCCGCACCTATCCGTCCTAAAACTGTCGTTCTGCGGATCCGCCGTGTCTGACTCATCACTCAGAGCAATAGGTCTGCATCTGCTTGAACTTCGCGAGCTTTCCGTCCGCGGATGCGTGCGCGTTACGGGCGTGGGCGTGGAAGCGGTGGTGGAAGGCTGCCACAACCTCGAAGTCTTTGACGTGAGCCAGTGCAAGAACCTCGCCAGGTGGATAGAGAGCGGTGGTGTGGAAAAGTGCACGCAAACGTGGAAGCGGAATATCAGGTTTGAGACTGTAGCCGTGGACGTTATCGCGGGCGACAGGAGGCGATGACAATGACAGATTCTCGGGGGAGATGAATGTAGCCGTGGCATGTGATATTAAGCGTGCAATGATTCGATTTCCGCCGCATTTTAGGGAATTATAAGTAGAATATGGATTTTTCTCCTTTCTTTGGTTCACACTGGCAAGGCTCAGGGACTGTGGTATGATGCCGGCTTCTGATCCGAAAGGGAAAAGGTCGCAGTGGGGAGTGAGTAGAGGTAGCGGCGATGCCGCGGACTGGATGGATGGATGGATGGATGGATGGGATAACTTGGAGAAAACTCTTTCATTTGACTTCATTCCTTTTGTTACTTTTTTTCCCATACGTACACTTCTTTGCCATCAGGGTATTAGATTATCTGCGCCATCCCCCCCCCTTCTTTCCTTTACCATTTCTTCACCATTTAACTACACAGTACGAAATGAACGGCGGCGTTCTCGGTAAACTCTTTGTTCACCCATTTATTTATCTATCGTATCTTACCACATACCACTACACTACCGGTAAGAGAGTGGAGGGATTGGATGGGGATGTCCGATTTTTCTAGAGCGCGAGTGACGGAGTATGATGCGATGCAACCATACGTAATGCGTCATCATAATACCGACACGGTACACGCTAGAGCAGGACGGGAGGGATGGAGGGTAATGTGGTTTCGTAGATGGTGGTGGTGACATATTGTTGGAGTAGGGGCACAAGTTTAGTGTGGTATAGTACAGTGCAGTAGTAGTATATATGGTATATAGTAGGAGGCTAAAACTCGTTTGGTAGGGTGGGTTTGAGCCAAGTTATCATATCATACTCGTGGCACCGAACCTGAAAGTCGGGCACAACCTCCTGAACTGGGTGACCGCAAGTCAGGAATATTCTGGTGCCCTTATGGATAAGTATTACAGCTATCATACCATACCGCCTAAGCTACATAAAGCTCTTCGGTCACACGTGCAATCAGTGACTCGCTCGCAATCTTTCTTTCCTGCTACCGATATTCCCGTTGCGACTATTTCTCCGAACTTGCTCATTACTTCCTCCCCCCCAACCGCTCTAATCTAGTCGAGATACAGTCCTTATCCGAAAGGCCTAGCTTTGACTTAGCTTACTTACTCACACCCGCCAGGTAAAGCTCCATTTCTCCCACCCTCCATTCCCTCCCTCCCAACCACGAGGACTCAATCCTCAAAATACTTGACGACGAGACCGCGGCCTAACGGTAAACTTTCATGAAATATCACTGAGCGGAAAAACTTGGCCCCTCGCGGGTTTCCCGGGTCGGATCTCCCGGGGGTGATCGATTCTCTGGTTGAAGTGGGGGGAACTACGATATCTACATACCCTCCTCCTCCTCTGCAGACATGTGATGGGCATGAATGAAGAACCGGGCGTGGAGATATGTGGGGCTGCTCACCGGTGGCCGCTGCAATTTATCTAATCCCATCCGGCCATATTCCAGTGACACGCGAATTCTCCCCGCGCATTCCCTGATAGATACTTTCTTGCGCTCGCTGATGCCCTCGCTTTCAGTTCCTCTAAGGGCAAGAGGATTAGATGTGTCCGATCTTACATATTTATATTCCCTTCCTATTGAGATATGTTTCTTCACATGTTTAGCGTCAGCGCCCTTCTGTTCCTCATTCGCGAATAGTTGTTGGAGTTGAGGTATATCCAGCTATGATACCATGTAACTTAACATGAGATCTTACAACCCGCTATTCTCTAGGTTGCCCCCCCCCCCCCGGGGATACCATAGCTCTTTGCACCCCTTATAGTACAGTATGTCCAGACACCTCCTACCCTCCTTTTTCTTCAATTGGGAGAAATGAAGCGGTGCCGAAAAGTGACGAAACTTCCCGCCCCATGACTCGGTCGCGAGTGATGCCTTGTGTAAAAGTTCCCCCCACCCACACCACGACCTCTATGTCCTTCATGAGATGCTGGCCTGTCGGTCTGGAAGAATACTTACCGCACGGGCGCTGCACCGTGCAGTACGGAAATTGGACGAGTTTGTGCGTCCTATGACTGTCGTGGCCTGGCAGTATCTTGTGGCAGCCTTCCCGAATGGAGCAGATAGATCGCCGAAGCAGCGGCTACATTGCGAAGGGTAAAGTGAGTGAAGTCGGATAAGTCGGAGCACTCAAAGAAGCCAACACCGAGGGGGGATTCGCTTCGCCCCGGCGAGCAAGTAATCGTGTAGCTCGAGAAACAAGATATCACTACTGCCAGCCTCAAAGAGAGCTTGGGTCCTGGAAAACCGGTTTTTCTCTACGAAGGATTTTTCCCTTTTTTCTTTCTTTCTCTTCTTGTGATAGTAGGGGTATGATAGCCTAATGTCTTTTGCGCGTGGGCGGCAATACTGGGAGCGCTGTTGGTCATTACCACATGGAACTCCCACCGAGTGCTCGTCCATGAATCCACACTTTGTATCATAAACCCTAACCCTTGTTTCCTCGCTAATCTAATCTAACATCCATGAACGTTAGGATTTAGCGGGAGGGGCAACATGCCTGGTGCTCTCCATACCCGCGTACTCGTACCGTAGGCAGCGGGTCAAGTTAAGGGGTCATGATCGCTACGTGTCGATTCTACTTTATTTTTCGTCGTCCGTAATACTTACTCGACGGAAGGATGAGCTAACTTCTTGACGAGGAGCTTGAATGATGGCTACGAGTACGGTTCTGCTGCTACAACTACACCTGAATCCTTTGAGGAAGCTTGTACGAGGATCGGCAGTAGGCATTGAGTATGTGCCGAAGGGACGGACTTCTAGAAAGAGCCCTGAGGAGGAGCACGAATAAGATGAGAGCCAAACCTCGACCCTGTTCGTCGCCTCCCAGATCTTCCACCAGTAAGTATCTACTACCCGGACGAAATCTTCAACACCCATGCGGAAGAATGCGTGACCGGCGTCCGATAAAAGGTCACTGAAACGCTCCTCTTGCCCCTTTCGAACACTCGGCCCGCAAGCGAGCGCATTCCCATCGGGGATTGCGTGGTGCACTGGCTCAGGGACGACCTGCGCTTAGCGGATAATGCCGCTCCCTCACTAGCATCTCGGGTTGTGCAGGCAGCAGCAGGAGGGATTGGGCTGGTAGGGTTGTACATGCTCCCGCCGCAATATTTAGAGGCGCATGTGGTGTCGCAGGCCAAGCCGGATTTTGCGTTGCGGAGCTCAAGGATTCTGAAGGAGGGTTTGGAGGGCAAGCTTGGAGTGCCGTTGTGGATTGATGCTCCGAAGGGCGGGGTTGTTGAGAGGGAGCTAGTGACGAAGGTATTTTTCCTCTCTTTTTACTCTCCTGGGTCGGTAGGTTGATTGAGTGATTTCCAGTGACGCTAACCGATCTGGTATAGCAACAAAAGTGCAAAGGAACCCCCTTTGAACCCTTATTCCTTGGTTCAAAGCCTGGATCGAGAATATCCACTCTCGCCCATCCGGGTTAAAGCTCCGCCCATCACTGGAGCAGAACCGATTCGCTCCAAGAGGCTCACACTTCCCCCTTCGACTCACCTATTCCCCCCGCACAGACGAGCCCCGAGAAGCTCCCGAAGGAGCAGGTGGACAGCCACCGTGGGGGTAATAATGACCTCACAGATGACGGGGCGAGCTTGTTGAGCATGCATTCCGCCCCTGGCACGCTGTCCTCTAGGCAGGCAGCGAACGCTGGGTGCGAACCCCATCAAGAGGTTGGGTCGGAGGAGTAAGAGGATTCAGACGTATGCTGTGGTCTTCCTCCCCTCCCTTCTTCCCTTTCATGCATATCTTACCTTTGCTCGTTGGCTGACAGCCCCCCTCCTCGGACCTACCAATAGTTGGATATCAGAGATTGCCCAAAAAGACTTTCACAAGAACGTTCTCGTGAACTGGCCATTCGTCTGGTACGCTCTCCTCCACCCCCGACCTACCTAAGCCAACCCCCCCACAGCACGAACAAAACCTCCAAACTCCCCCACTCCCCCACTCCCCAGTACTCAACCTCGCTCGCAGAATCCTACTTCTACGCCGGCCACACCGGTGACCCAATAATCGACGCCGCCATCCGCCAACTCCAAAAGACCAAATACATACGCAACCGCGCACGCACGGTCGTGGCCTCCTTCCTGACCAAGGATCTGCTAATCGACCGGCGACACGGCGAGCGCTTCTCCCTCATGGAGCCCTCATCGATGGCCACTTTTCTAACAACAACGGCAGCTTGAGGATAGTGCGTCGGGACGGGCGTCGACCCGCAGCCGTACTTTCGCTTGTTCAACCCGGTGAAGAGCTTGCAGTTTTATCCCCACAGCGAGCACATTCGCACTTGGGTGGGGAAGTTGAAGGAAGTGCACGCGCCTCCCAAAGTGCTCGATGAAGAGGGGGCCAAGAAGCCCCTGGTCGACCACGAAGTTTCCCAGGAGGAGGAGGCTTCTGCGGGTTTATAACCGGGCGCAGGGTAGTGATCATGTGTCCTTGTTTTGTTTTGTTTTTGCTTTTTTTATTTTATTTTATTTTATTTTTATTTTTTCTACCCTTCTTGTGGAAGAGAAGAAAGTCTATGAATTCTTACTGCTCTCTTTCTTTCTCAAGTTAAGTTACGCTATCATTATCACGGCTCATGCCGTACCGCATCTGTACCACTGTTACTGCGCCGTACGGTACCACTTATGAAACTCGAGTGCTACCGATACCACAGCCTTCCTGTCATCATATCATCCATAGGACAACATATATAAATTGTAAGACAGATCATCTCGACTCTTACCGTATCATCCTCTTGTCCGAATAACCGGCAAAACCATTACTCCCCCCCCCCCAATCCTGCGCATGAAAACGAAAGGTAAGTGAGGGATTTTATTTATTATTATAATTTTTTTTTCTTCCAAAAGTCTCACAGCTCAGCTGCTAGAACTTGACCAACTTATGATACCTACCATATCACATCCTCTCACCACCACCCCAGGCAGGAACAACCAACCAATCTTCCTTACCACCTCAAAACACAAGTACCGTAGAACTCTTAAGAGCACAGCGCAGCATAGTATACTAGTAGTTGTAGTCCTCCGGGTGGATAGATGGATAGAAAAGTTATTCCTTCCTCCATAACATTACAAATATCATACAAAAGTTAGACTAACCTATTTACGGCGACCCCAAGACTCCTCCCACCTGTTTTTTTTTTCTTTTCTTTTCTTTTCGCTGTACAGGCCTTGTCTCGATGATACAGTGCGTATGGATTGACGGACTGACCTTACACGGTGGATGTTGGGTAATTTTTCTGCTTTGAGGGATCGAGTACGGTGTCGTAATTATAGGCATAAAAGAAAAGCTCCTCCAATGCCGCGGGGATTGAGTGAATCGGTTGATTGATTTGATTGATGGTCAGTGATCTCAGCCGGAGAGAGGGATAACTTAACTTATACGGTAACTTAATGTCCAGTCCGCAACCTTTCCAACGGGAAGAAAAGATGCCGCGTCTGGCTGAGATGATCGACTGGCACTGCCTATCATACGTCTGACCGACCGACGGGAATGGCATGTTCCTGCTGCCAAGACTTATTTCACCAAAGGGACATCATGTTGTGCGCACTCCATCTACAAGTATGTACGAGTACCTCTCGGTACATGGAAAGAATAAAAGGGATATATATTCTTTGTTTTTGTGGTTTTTTTCCAAACAAAAAAAGAAAATCCACAAAAAAAAAAAAGAAAGAAAAACCAAATGACTATTCACAACGACGACGCCCCGCCCCGCACACCACCCATCCCATGCACAACGTATACCGGTAGCCCACAAGCCCAGATAATGCACCTAGCGATCGTCCTCGATTCGAGGACAAAGGTAGAGTGACGGCAAAGCAAAAAGAGAAAAACAGAGGAAAGGAAAGAGGGGGAGGAAGGGAGAGGAATGAAGATAAAGAGGGAAACCGGGGCTCTCCGCAGGTCTCGCCATCCAACCACCTGTCTGTCTGTCTATCTATACTCGGGCCTGACAAAGTCGGCCATAGATTTCGGTTCGACGTAGCCGTGGTCTGTGTAACGCATTAGCCTATCCAATGCTCTTCCATCTCGCAATAGGGGGGGAAGGTAAAACCCACGATCATCGTGCCCATGATGCTCCTCCTCAGCCCCCGCGTATTCCATTTTATACACACCGCCGCACTCGGGGCACCTCTCAACCGGCCTATCCTTGCTGACGGTCAACCAGATGGTGTTGTGGCTGTCAGCGGGGTACCCAGTGCAGCCCAGATACCTCTCCTTCCCGAGGCTTCGCACGACGATCGGGTTATCGAGGGTACCGCGGCGGGAGGCGTCCAGCGGTTTCATGTCAAAGATGTCGATGCCCTCGATTTTACCGAGAATCTCGAGACGCTCGAGACCTGTGGCTTGGTTGTAATCCGTCGCGACCTCTCCTGGGGCGGCTCCGGGGGGGAGGAGGTCTTCTTCTGTTTTAATTTCTGTATAGAATACAATCGAAGAGTCATTCCAGTGTTGGTGGATGTAACCTAACTCAATGGATTCGGGGCAGGGGGGCGACAAAAGTGAGACTTGCCATGAAATGTTTTAACATTGGCGGGGATGGGCCACGTATCCGCGGCCTTCTTTTCGGAGCGAAGGACCCCCACCGTTGTAAAAGTGCGGGCTGTAGTGGCTGCGGTGGGGGCGAGCTTTGTTCTAACGGCGGGCACAATGGCCCCGCGAAACGTGTTGATCACCGGTCTTGTAAACATGACTCGCCAATGCTGAGTGGAACTTGAGTGGAGATTGAGTGGAGGAAATGGACTGTACGATGGATGGATGGATGGATGGGCTGTGGTTGGAAGAGGAAAGTCGATGGACGAGATGGAAAAAATAGGTTTCCCCCCCCTTCCCCCGCCATGAATTGGAAGGCAACATGATTCGGCAATTGAACCGACCGACCCCGTACAATAGCAACGAGCCATCCAATGAGAAGAAAGGGCAAAACTCTAACCAGAGTTACAAACAATAGTGCAGTAATCAGTGTGACACCGCCACAAGTCAAGCGCACAAGCCCATTGTTTCTTCAAGCCTTACTAAGAACTGTTTACCGCCCATGACAATGCTGACCCATACTGTAATCAGACACGACGCCACAGGGGTATAAATGGCCCCGGATATAGCCCTCAGTGATCTATTCCACCGCATTCAACACCAACAACCCTCCCCTCCCCTCGTCCCTCTCCTTAGTGGTGGCAAGGAAGGGAGAAGGCTGGAAGAGGGAAAAAAACAAAAAAACAGACAGCAACGATAGCACCACCACTTTCAACCCCTTCAGTCGTCTAGGAGTACATCAAGTGGAGAGAAGGAAAAGAAGAAGGGAAGAGGGAGGAGGAATGAATGAAAGACCAATAATACATCCCCTACGAGTATCCTACAATACCCTCCCTCCCCCTTCCCATCTTCCTTCAACTAAGTTACCACTCCCAGCACCATACAAACCAACAAATCGATCGATAGAGCCTATCACAGGTCCTCGATACAGTTATAATAACACGATACTTGTTTCGAGTTTTTTTTTGCCCCTACAAGCACACAGTTCGAGCTAGGAACACATACATACATACATACGTACGTACGTAAAGTACGTACTATCCCTTCCAATCCTTCCTTTCCCTTTAGAGCTACCACGCTCCTCTGCGGCGAGCGTCATACCGCACACCAACCAACTCACCCAACCAACCAAGATGCCATCACGCACGCCACTTCCAAAGCAACATACTGCACCTGCCTACCTACCTGCAATGCCTTATCTTCTTCCTCGAAAATGGGAAAGGGAAAACAACAATGCGAAATCAGTGGCAGTCCAGAGTGTCTAGGTAGCAGAAGGAGGACGAGGAAGAAAAACCGTCCTTAACTTAACGCATCACACACACCCATACATACTAGATGCAATGCATGAGTGCATCGCATTATAATATTATGCATATTCACTACCACCGCCACATACCACCTCAGCTACTGTAGCTACCGGTAATCAACTCACAACCACGCTTTGACATACACATGAGAAGAACTTTATCTCGAACACGGAAATTCCCACGATGTTTTTTCCGTTTGCTTTTTCCTCTTTCTTTACCGTCCCACCGCCGGAGCACCATCTACTGTACAGACAGATTTCAGAACGGATTTTCATACTTCCTTCTGCTCCCTCCCCCCCTTTTTTTTCGCCTGCTTCACGATCAAATGAACAAGAGGAATTATTGGGGGGTTGCGTGATTACCAAGTGGATGAATATTCTCAACATTTTTTTTTTTGAAAAAAATAATCCCATATTCCATCTCTCCTTCTAGGGGAGGCAGGTAGGTAGGTATACTTTCTCGAAACGGTCGCGTTGGGCCGATCGGTCGGCTGGTTGGCTTGCTGCTTGTCCTCTCATTTCCGTTTATCGACCAGATGAGAAGAAACAGAGAGAAAGGGGTCCGATAAAAAATGAAAATAAAAGGTATGATATTAATACAGCTTCCTCTTATTCGCTCCTCCGCCAATCCGAATCAAGAAGAAGAGAATTTCCTTCCTTTAAACAATTCACAATCGTTTTCGCAATCTTTGAAACCCAACCGAGGAAAACATAGCAGGGTATGCAGGCGAAAAAGAAAAAAATGATAATTAAAGAATATAAATGCACAACAAAAAAAAAAAAAAAGGGAGAATGAATGAAAGAAAGATAAGGAAGGAGAAAAAAATAACCAAGACATTAGAAGGCGAGTAGAAGTACATGTATTGCCCCTCTCCCAGAAGAAAGAAGCAAGAATGATAAGACGCAGAGGTATTATATAAAAATCGCGGGTTGGAATGAATGATCATGAAGGCTTTTTTTTTTGTTTTTTTGCGAACAAGGGAGGAAAAAATGATGAAAATGATGAAAATGGGAGGGGGGTAAAACCCCGAAAAGAATATGCTAATGAATCGAAGGGGTGAGAAGGAACGGTAGCGAGAAAATGGGGGGATGATATCTCTTGAAAACAGAAAAGATCAAAAAATAAGAGATAGAAATTAAAGAGAAGACAGGAATTACCACCGATATTCAAACGGACCTGACGCTCACGAAGGGTAAGGGTATATCATAACATCATGCCAGTAACCATGAATCCCGAAGATTAGAAGAGGAAAAAAGGAAAGAAGAAAAACTCAACCAAACAACCGCCACCGTTACCACCGCCACACATCCGGTCCACAAAATAGCACTCGTCCTACCAAGCAGCCTCCTCCGCAAAAAAAAGCAAATTCGGTAACTGCCGTGCTCAACTGCTGATAGATATAAGAGGCCAATTGCACCCCATGTTGCTGGTAAGTCGCAAAGGGTTGTCATAGGGAAAAAGCCGAGGACAAAAGAAACAAAGAAATACTGAAGGGAGACAAAGAGCACAGCAAAATGAAAGATGGATGAGAGGCAGTGAGGGTAATGCCGAAAAATTAATCCAACTGAACGAACGAGGGAAGTAAGAGGAAAAAAGAAAAGAACGCCGATATTGCCCCCACAAATCCGAAAAAAACCAACCCCCTATCCCCTCCCGAATCTGAATCAAAGTATAATGCTGCGCTTGTTGCCCGGCCCTGCCCAACCCACGTTCAAGGCTTTTTTCTTACCACCTCTTTCGCTCCCGTAACAAAAATATTATTATAAAAGAAATAACCAAAAAATCGAACCAAGTCAAGAATAGAATGAATCCCGAAATAATGAAGCAGAATTGAATCCCGAATGTTTCAGCTCTAGACAACGTCAAAAAGTCACCAGCAGTCGCAGAAAAACGAGAAGAATGATCTGGTGGCGTAAGACCTCGTTGCTGCGAGTGATTGTTTCGGAACCTACGGCTCCTGCAGCTCCTTTGCTTTTTCTCTGCAAGCGGCTGGGGAAAAGCCATTTCCAACTTTGGCAGCGATAAGACGCCAACGATCTTGATCGTATTCCTGGATAGCATTACGGAGCCGTAACACCTTTATTTATTGGCAACGGCACGGCCTTGATGTTAGAAAAGCTAAAGCGTCTTCAAAGTCGAAGAGGAATACGAAACGGCCCTATAATGGGGGGAAATCCGGGGGTATGTAACCCTCCCAAATTTGGGAAAAGAACGGGAGAAGGTTTTCTTACAGTCTCGTCTGTCCACTGCGTGGTCTTGGCTTTCAGTTTTGTGCAATAACGGACTTGCAAAGTGCCTGATGAGCGACCAGGGAAGAATTCGGCGATTTGTTTCCAAGTCAGTGCCTTGTTCTCCTTCAGGTCGACAAGCAGCTGGTCATCCTCAGGTGTAAACTTGAGCTTCGGGCCCCGTGGTCTTGGTGCCGGCGCTGGCATCTGCTGCGAGCTCGATGGCCCAGCGAGTGATGATGGTCCCGGCATACCCATTGACGAACCTCCCATCTGCGAACCTCCCCCCACGCCCATCACCGAAGTTGTTCGCGCCATCTTTGCGGGTGGTGGCTGATCTGGCATGTGGTGATGATGGGTGTGCTGTGGGTGTTGATGGTGATGCGATGGGGGGGGAAGGTGTTGATGCTGGTAGTGAGAATCTACATCTTGGTCGTCACTAAGATCGATTTCTATTTCATCATGAGTTCTCGCTCTTGGCTTGCTGGACGAAGATAGTCCCGGACCGTAAAGGTGCCCACTACCTCCTGCCCCGCCCATGTGTGGCGGGGGCCTTTGATGAGCCATCTGCTGTACTAGAAGCAGCGGCTCGTTCAGATCTTCGAGGGAATCGAGACCCCGAGGCTCGTGTTCCTGTTGAATATAAGGCGATTGAGGGTGGTGATGGTGGTGGTGGTAATGGCGATGGGTATAGCGCGGATACTCGTCGAGCTGATATGGAGCAGCCACTGCGAATAACGTAAACCCAATGCACTGGAGACGGTATCCCCAGTAGCCTTACCTGTGTTGGAAAGTAAAGGATTATAGGAGTCTCGAACACGACTTCTATTGATATTCTTTCTCTCTTTCTTTGGGTACTGATGTGTACAAAGGATGGACGTTGTGTTTGTTTGGCGGCAGACGTGTTCCGGTCCAATGTACAGTCAGGGAGCAGCAGGAAGCAGCAAGTAAGGCACAGGAACCACTGACGACAAAGCTGGATCGGAAATAACGTTTGCAGGGTGGAGGAACTATAGCCCAGGGAAATAGGAAATAGGTGCTGGGATGCGCGGGGGTGTGGTACGATATATAAGTATATATCCTCTCAAAGTACCGTCGACTGGCCCGCGATCTTCTTTGGCACCCCCCGTGTCGAAGGACTTCAATCGTTTACTCTGGCGTTCTTGTCCTCGCTAAGTTTGAAATATAGTAATTGATCAGTCGACCCGGAACCGAAACTCGTACTTCGTGTGGAGAAGCTGCTTTGTGGGAACGGCGAGTGCAAGAGACTTGAGTGCATGATTCAACAACGTCTATGCCATGAACAAGAAGGAGTCCCTGCTGGGTACCCAGGGTTGGACGGAGGCTGACGAAGAAACCTTTGATGGAGCGGAAGCAGAGGTATAGGTATCTAGAACGGCTAGTGGTGGGGCGGGGAGCAGTGTCCAGACCCTCGGAGCTGAGGAAGAAAAAAGCAGCAGCAATAGGATGGTATTTGCGCAACGACGGCAACACCAAGAACATCAGAAAAAAGGGGGACAAGGAATAACAAAAATGGACTGGGGTGGGCTGTGGTGGTGAGAAAGGAGGGGAAGGGGGGGGGGTTGAGACGTGGGTCAACCTCAGGCACCACCAGACCGCCGGAGGGGAGGATGGGGAGGGGGTTGGCTAGAGTATGATCAAGAAGAGGAGAGGGGGCAGGAAGAGGGGATGGGGAAAGAGGGGGGGCTCAGGGTGATGATGCCGAGGAGGATGAGGTTAATCGAATGGGTAGATGCATCTGGGGTGCAAGGGTAACAGGAGGCTGTGGCCGTGGTTTGTGGTTTGTGGTTCGTAGGAGCAGCAGTGGCAGAAGCAGAGGCAGTACTGGGGTAACAGCACCTCCGTCAGTATAGTACCATAACTAGCAACCAGCGGCACCAGCACCAAACACAGGCACAAGCAACACAGACGGAGACAGCGAGTTTAGGACTAGAACCGGGCAGCTCTAGGCATGAAAGACGGGAAACGGGAGAACAGGAGCAGCAGAATGGAGGAGCATGGAAGCGGTGCCACGGAACGAAAGGAATAATAAAATAATAATATAAATGTCAAGGTTAAAAACAAACAACAAAACAAAAAAACAGAACAGATCAAGCCCAAGAAGCGGAAAGAGGAAAATTATCTTCCCCGGAGATATACTCAATAGACACGCCCTTTTCGGCTTTTGTTCGCAAAAAGTTACAACTCTGGAGGGGGCATATCATAGCGGTTCGAACGTATCATACAGCAACGTATCGGCCATAAAAATGGGTGCAATTGCATGCAATCCCACCATATAGCAGCCATGAATTATACATAAGGGCCAAAAATATAGGCCAAAAAAGTACTCTATGTACGCAATCCTCCTCCCACACACCACACACTCCCAGTCTTGCGAGTTGTTAGGCCAGAGACTCGATTGAAAGGGTATAATATTGAGATTTATATATGCCCCTCCGCCATCCGTCCCCCCTCTTCACGCCCCCCGGTCCCCTCCCATGATTGCCCCCTCCCCCCCGAGAGTCAAAAACCGGTCGATCCTGCCGTTGCAGCTTGTCAGCAATTACAGTTGGCTTACTGGATAACTTAGCGATGCAGGGTAGGAACGACCCAGCAATGGATTGATTGATAAACGATAGTGGCGACGACGATGATGGAGATGGGGTGGTGTTATCCTCGAAGTGGATGAAGGGGGTAAATAGTAGGAAGTAAAATAAATGGCGAAAAGAGGAAGGTAAGGTTGTGGCGGCGGACCCCAAGTGTGTGGTAGAGTACAAGTACGGCAGGCAAGAAGGTTTGTACGAGCACTCGAGAACTCGTTCGCGGATTCGGTTACAGCAAATATCCCGCCAGAAGGCAGCGAGCAGGGGTGAGAACACTGGAATTCTGTGTAGCAATCCACCCCAAACCACCCAAACCCGCCTTTCCCGACTCCTTTTCCACGAATCCAAAGTGCGGGTAAGCAGAGAGGCAAGCATTGTCCTGAATCCACACATACAAGGGTCAGGGATAAAATAATGGTACGGTGAAAAACTAAAACCTCAAGTGGAAGTGGCACACCTGAGAAACATGGCCCTGAAGGGATCTCTGTTTCCTCTTGCCTCGGTCGACTTTGAACGAATATAATTGATGGACGAGGTACCTAGCCTCCAATTCAGCATGTCTATCAAAAAAGAAGAGACAGCTCTTTCCAACCTCTCGTTGAACGATGGAAGGTGTGTATGTCCGTCTGCTTCCAAGACGAGCTAGTTGCGGCCTACCACCCTGCTCTGTACCACTTTTCTATGTCTGGTCCTTGCACAAGTACAGTAACTTAAAGACTACCACAGGGTCAAAGAGAGCTCAAGTCTTCTACCGAAATAAAAGAAATAAGAAGAGGAAGGGAAAAAAGAAAAGAAAAAAGGGAAGAAAGGAAGGAAAAAAGGAAATAACAAGACAATTGAAAGAACGTTATTCCCCACAAGAGAGGATAAGCCAGCCCAGCACACCCACCACTCATAGAAATTAATCTTTCTACCATAACCCCCATCATGGCTGAATTTTTTATCTTGACATGCTCGCTGGAGTTTCCGTGTAGTGTGTCAGCGCCATCATTTAGACTTTCATACCACAACCACTATCTCATAGTGTACCTGGGATTGTTATCAAGGATCTGAAATCTCGATTCACGAGAGGAAAAAAAGGGAGAGGCTTGAGACGGAAGGCGCCTGACACTTGACAGCTCACGTTGCGCAACCCATAACCTACACCAAACCTCCCTGGGACCGGCCCAACCTGCTGTGTGGGCCAGCCAACCCACCAGCCGGAAATGAGGTTGATCAAATGACTGGAGAGATTTGGATAGAGAAGAGAACGAAGTGGAGAGAACAAGAGGGAGAGAGGAGAGACCATAGCAGAAGCAACCGTGCGAAAAAGACAGGAGGTGGGGTGCTTGGGTATAATCCTTTTTTATTTAACCCAAAGGGGAGGATGATAATACGGTAATAATCATGATAGTGATAATAACAACGACAAAAAGCAACAAAAGAGCAGAAAAAAAAGAAGAAAAAAATAAAAATACACTCGTACAAGTAGATAGGCTGGGGTGATAATGAGTACCGTAGGTTGTGTGGAAACTGATCCATACGGGTGGAGGTTCCCCTGCCAGCTGCCTCTGCTCCTGCTTCTTGCCTCTCTGTATCTCAACTTTCCGTACTTTGCCAGTACCCTATATGTCCCTTTCCACATCTCACTAGTTTCCATTTTCACCTCTTTCCCTTTCCCCTTATTTCATCACTATTACCGGCAATCCCTTCGCCTCCCTTTCAATCCATGCCATGCTAGTTGGCTTCTTGCTGCTCAGTTCGGTAGGGTGTAAACTCGGTACAGTGTGCGGCGAAACCGAACGCGGGGAGGGGGTATGTGAGTGAGACGCAAGGGAAAGGACAGGAGAGAGGGGGGGGAGAGGACGGGGAGGAAAAGGATCATTACTCGAGTAGAGCGGAGAAGCGCAGCTTTCCACGAATGCATGAACCGTGCCTTGCACCCGCGACCCTTCTGCGACATCCGCTAAACCCTTCCACCCCCGACCCGGCAACCCTATCCATGTCGATAGAGGCTCATACAAGTACTAGGAACCAACCATGATGCTTGCTTGCTGGGTAGAGAGAGCCGTATAGTGCGCTCTAGGAAAGAGTTCGGGCGCGATTTAGACAACCGTTGGTGGCGGACAGCGGGGGCCCCAAGGAAACCAGCAAGTTTCGACTTCACTTTCTGTGTATGTGCGCGGAGCAATTGGCTCTTCAAAACCCATCGCTTGGGCAGCAGGTTCATCTCCGGTCTCGCAGCACGATTGGGCCAAACGGGGGGGCTTTTACGAGTCGAAGCTGGGCGGAGTTCATATGTGCGTGCATGCTAGCCTAATGTTAGTTAGTTAGTTAGATACTGGTGTGTATTCTCTATCCGTTCGCTCGTTTATTTCATTTTTTTAATAATCCTCCTGTCTTCTCTCTCCCTTCTCCCGCCCCCCCTTCCCCCTCACTGTTTTTAGATACTCTTTGTGTACCCAGTCAGGCCAAGTGGGGGATGAGTAGGGTAGGGTAGGGTACCGTATCTGTGTTCAGTATTTTGTTACAGTAGTCCAACGAATGCGTACAGTGCCTGTGAGATTTGTGAGAGGTATACACACGGTGGGTGGAGTAAGTGCTCATATCATACAGGTCGATGTGTGTGATGCTCATATGGACTTGTCCCCGGGAGTCTGTCACCGGCTATTTTTCGTGCGCTACTTTTCCAAGCCCTGCCAATTGTTGGCCTCGTACTAGCGTCTCCAGCACTAAAACCGAATCAATAAAAAATCCCCGGCTGGGCGTTTCTTTGGACGAACCCCCCCTCTCGCTATCTCGGTCTATCACTCTTTCGGTACATTCCTCGATCTCCTTTTGTATGACATTTCTTTTTCCTTCTAATGTTTCTTTTTCCTTCTTCTTCTGGGGATCGTCCAGAGATCCGTCCACAAGAGATTTTACTCGAATACATCTGATATATTCTTATTCACCTTCTATTTTTGAGGTTTTTATTTTTATTTTTACTTTCTTTCGGATTTACCGGCGGCGATACAACAGCTTCGTGTCTCCCTCCCTTTTCCTTTCTTTTCTCAACATCTTCTCTCTTACCCTTGTTTCCCCGACGTTCCCGATCCGCCTACAGGTCGCTTGTCCCAGGCCAGAAGTACCCGAGAACAGGGATCCGCGAAATACTCGTATGTGGTAAAAAATCAGTGCGTCGCTGAGCACCAATACAAAGTATGCCCCCCCCCTCCTGTTTTCGGATACTCCTGGGCCGGGACAGGCAGTACTGTACGAGTAGCTGGTCATCGATACAGCACGTCGCATCGCCCCTTCAATGCTCATTACATCGCCCCCAACTATCAGCACTCTAGCCTACCTAATCACTTGATGGATCAATCAGCGGGCGAGCCAATCAATCAATCGGAATCACGACCGAAGAGGTGAATGCTACTGTACTAGTACAGTACTCGTACTCAGTACTTGTAGTGATGCTTTTCGTTGTTGTTGTTGTTGTTGTTGTTGCTCGAACCGTGTCTGAGAAGCCGTCTCGAGTCCGATTCCGCGACACTATTCGCTTATTTAACGCGAATTCGTCTACCGGTATGCACAACCCTTTTAGTTCTGGGGACGGCCGTTGCCGGCCCTCCGTGTAGGAACGGTATTTCTCATCATGCTTCCTAACTGAATGCGCTCAAGTGCCATCGTATACTGTGCTAGCGCCGGTACATGAAACTGGCCCGCCTCGTATACTCGAGTACCGATGCTCTCTATGCAGGACCTGGGCTTCCATAACATTGCGGCGATCAGCGAATGAGCCTTCATGAGGCGGTGCCATGCTGATGATCCCCCCCCCCAGTTGTGACAATCTCTTTACCCTGCTTTGGAGAAACGGTGGTTCATCTGATCTTCGGGACAGCTCAAAAGGGTTCTCTTTTCCCTTTCCCATCTCCGCATCAAGCACGGTGACGGGCATCATCACAAACAGTTGTTCCAGCACTAAAAGCTACCGTCCCCTAACCCCTCTTCCACCCCCTCAGCACAGTGCGTGCAGTGATACTGGGAACGTTTGTACTTGTACCTCACCATCACCACGCACAACCCCTTCCCCTCCCTCTTCCTCACCGATACCGATACGCATATCATGCCCAAATGTCGCGCGATCACGTTGTCAGAAGTCTACTTTCTTTTTCTTCTTCTTTCTCTCCCGTCTAGCGCGCATTGCACACCCACAGCCCGGTTTGCTCTAGTACGGATACCGGTACAGCACTCGTACAAGTACCGGTACGGCAGTGATAGCTGACTGATGGTGCACGTTTTTGACGACCGCAGACCCACATCGTTTTCCACCCCTCCAATTGTTGAGGCAGATTCTCGGCTCGCGTTTCAACATCTGTTTCCTTCGTCTGTCACAAACTTAGTCTAACATCCTACATCCCTGCTCAACGGCCGTGCACAACAAGGGCCATTCGAGGTGTTAAAAATGAGAATGGGAGAAAATAGATACAGTATCATACATAATACAGTACCGTAATGAGAAAAATGTATAATAAATTCTACAATTTCTTTTTTCCCTCCAAAACCTTGAGCTCCCGCCACAGCCAAGGAGGAGGACAAGAGGGGGGCGCAGAGGAATGCGAAGTTGCATCAATCATCCATCATCGCTCTGCCCGTGGGGTCTTGGTTTCACAACCCACAACACCACTGAATCCCCCCCCCTTCCTCCCACCCCTCCCCCCACCCAACCATTACCCCCTTCTTCAGATCGATGTGATGATGATGGCTCATCCAGAAGGAAGGAAGAATGGCTAAATCCTTAACGTCGGAGGTTTTTTCTCACAAGTTGAAATCTATCAATCTATCCCCTTCGGTTAGAGCCCGCTAATCTCTCCGGTGGAACTTCTGCATGGTTTTTGCCCCTTGATTGAGGGATGATGAAGGGAAAAAGAAGAAAGGAAGGGGAAAAATAAAAGCAAAGACAGGACACCAAAGGGTGAGAAGGTTTTTTTTTCAAGTGACACATGTGTGCCACTCTATTCCTCAATTGAATGCTCGACACGAACCCGAGGGTTTTCTCTCCTTGGATCTATGATTGTTGGATGCCAATTTCAAATCCAGACGGCTCTCGCGGGGCCCAAATTGTGAGATATCGGTGCCAGACGAATCATATGCAAGTTCTCTGAGCTCCCGGTCGATGGTGAAATAACTAACCAACCACTACAGCGGGGAAGAAGGTTTTACCGGCAGTGTTTTCCTCTTCGAGATTTTGCATAACAACCTCATCTACCTTTTTATTGTCGTTCCAGTGAATACGGTATCGGAGGTCTAACGACTCCGAAGAGGCGCGAGCCGGGAACATCCCGAAGGCAAAAGTGTCCGGTGTGGAGCGGCCGAACACAGGGATCAAAAATTTGTATAGCAAATTATCTGTGCACATCTGAGCGCCATACTAGATTCGGACTCAAATGATCTGGTGCTCCATGCCGGATACTTGAATTTATTAAATCCCCATCACAGACTTCGCCTGCGAATGCTGGAATCAAGTACAAAAAAAGTACTTTGCCACTTTGCTCCCAACATGCTGCCGAGGTTCAGGCTGTGCTACCGGTATGGGGGGGGTGGGTGGGGTCATAGGGAGCTCTCCGCTAGTCCGCATATTAGGATATATATCTACGCAATTACTTCGTCGAATACCGATAGGTGCAACGTTGCATCTCGATACCGGGATCCTTTTGGTGATGGAGAACATCGGGTCTTTTTTTGCAGGCTTTCCTCGTACCATGTCATATGCGGTTGTCTGCTATACATTATACATCGCGAGGTTGTGTTATGCCTCTTTGCAGGGCTTATCCACCACCCAATTTGATTTCGCATCATTACCACATACGAGTATTAGCGGTAGGCAATAGGGGCAACCGAACCCTTCTCCCTTTTTTCTTCATTACAAACCACTCCTTCACCCCCACTTCTATCCGTTCTATTGCATGTGCAATATAGATCTCTAAGATAGCATCGTACTAACTTTCTTTCCCTCCCTTAGTTTGTGAACATATTTTCGGCAGCTGCCATTCGCTTAGAGCCCAATAACTTGCATTTGCCTTCCAACTTGGTCTATCGATCAAGGATCGTGGGTCGGTTCTAGTTGGAAGATTCAACCTGGTAAATGAAACTTCGATTCGTTGCCATGCCACGTCATATTGAATCCGGGGTTGGAGCAATCGGAAGATTCCTCCCGAACCCACAAGACATCCCTAGAATAGGGACACAGTAAGACGGCGAGAAAAAAGGAACATGGCCCCTGGGAAAAGAGATGGCTACCGTATAAACTTTTTTGGTGGGAACAAGGCGACAAGAGTGCAATCTCTTATTTTATTTTATTTTATTTTATTGTTTTGTGAGCAAAGCAGAAAAAAAAAAAAAAAAAAAAAAGATATCCCCCTCTTCCTTGCAGTCAAGGGGTGTCAATGATTTATTTCCGATTCTCTGATGGCACAAACTCTAGTGGCTCAGTTGGTCGGAAATTGTGGGTACGACACAGACAGTTCCTTGGGTCTTTATGTTTTATTTTTAGAGCTGACCTTCAAAATTTAATGAGAACCTCCAGCACTTCCCGAAGGGACGACTGAAAAGGGATATCAGAGAGAGAAATTCTGCTCATCGCTCCCTTCCTAACGAAGGAGATTACTTCCTTTGCCTCCTTGCGAACGTCATTTCAAAAAGGAAGAAAAAAGGAACGATTTCGGAGCTCTTACTGGGTTGGAGAGTTGGCGTGAAGTATTGCTTTTTCTTTTTCTTTTTTTCTTTTTCCGACTGGGTATGATTTTCTCACTTCTCTTATAAAAATGTGCCGGCAGGAACTGGTGCTGCGTTTAACCGTCCTAATATAACAAGTATCGGAGGAGGAAACTTGGTGAATTATTGGGGTTACGAGCTTGTTGGACTTTTGCTAATAACTTTTTTTTATTTCTTGGTTTTGTTCCGTTTTCTTCTTCGGCACTATTAGTGGCTCGCTCAAAGGGAGAAAAAAGGGGAAAGAAGAAAAAACGCAAAGCGATATCTTTTTTTTTCTCTTCAGACCGAAAAAAAAAAATGACAACGTGACTGTGCATTCACGCGTACAGTGCTCGTACAGCTCAGCCACAAATTACCGGGAGTTCGAAAGATTGTTCTGTTACATTCAGCTTTTTCTCCTCGCTGCAGGAACTCACGCGGGACGGCAGATCATGGTGCTGGTCGAACCTCTTGAGACCCCCAGTCAGCAGCTCGGAGTAGCTTTGGGTACCTCCAGGTACTTTTTCTTGAGCTTATGATACCTTTTTTTATTTATTTTTATTTTTTATACAAGTCTTTTCTGTTTTCTTACTCTCACCGTATCAGGAGCCCACCAAAGCTCGGGATCGGCCCGCGCTGAGACAAAAATTCCTGAGATCGGAAAAAAAAAAAAAAAAAAAAAGTTCCAAGAACGCCAACCTAAAGTTTTACCGAGACGTCTCGTTAAGGCTTCTTCTTTATTCTTATTTAGCGGCTGATCAGCCGGAACCGAGACTATGGCCTCCTCGTCATAGCATGGGGGATCTACACCAACACATCCCGCCCCCGCCACCATCAAACCTTATACCAGTACCCCATATTGATCCTGCCTTCCCTTTTCTTTTTTGACAGCTGTCGGGGTGACGTCAAGAGGGGGAAGGACCCGTGGAAGTTGGACGAGTGGGTGGAACCTTATCAAAATTAAGAAAGGAGATGATTACAGTAGTTAACCTCGAAAGCCGAATAATTCCCGATGGCTTGTTCAGGAAAGCTCACCAACAGAATTCGCCCAAACCACGCAGACGCCGTCGAGTCCCACCGATTAAAAAGGAACCCCGAAATGTGGATGAAAAAAGCATGAAAGAAAAAGAAAAAAAATGAATGAATGAAAAAGGTATGATGATGATGATGATGATGATGATGATGGGACGTTGGAAAATATGATAGGTATTTAGGAGAAAGGAAGAGGGAGAGGGAGAGGGGGGAAATAGTCAAGACTCGCTTCTCTTCACATCCACGGAAGACTACATCGAAATGATTTTTGGATGAAACGGAATCAAAAACCAAAAGACGAACGACACTCGTTTACCACCAATCTGACCAAACAAACAGAGGAAAGCAATCGAAGGGGGAAAAAATGAGGGATAAAGCAAAGAAACAAAGAAAGCCCTTCAATATGCGCCGACACCATGTTCCCAACCGATCTCAACCCCGATGCTAAACCCTTTACTTCCCGGCAAAATGCTCTTTTGCATACTGCTCGCAGGCCTATAAAGTCCACTCGTTAGCCGGGACGAGTATCAAAAATGTAGGTTTTGCCCCCCCCACCTCCCCTCTCTCCCCATTTTATACATTAACTAGAAAGACAACATACCTTTGCCGGCTTCCCAACTTTAGTTCCGATGACCTTCCACTTGTTTGCTTCATATTCTTTGATGGCAGCAAGCAAGGCAGCGCTCTTCGTTTTTGCGAGCCAGGAAAAATAAGTCAGCAAGATGAAAGGGACGAAAGGTTTGAGAAAAAGACATTTATTCCTTCTAGAGAAATGGGCGTTGGCGCCTCACTCACCTCATCTTCGCCAAACTCTGCATAATGCATATCCTACTTCTGTTAGCGGATGCTCTTCCTCGTTGCATAAAAAGATAGCGCGGGACATCATATATATATATGCATATGTGTATATATGCATGTATATCTATAAAGGAAGAAATGGGGAGAAGGTGAAGGGGTGGGAGAATAGAGAGAGCAAGGCGGGGGGGAAGTAGGTGAGCTCCAAACTTGCCTTATACCAGTGCTTCTTTACACTACCTTCAGTCCTGGTTGGAAAGGTCTTTGCGATCTCACTCCACGAGTTTCCAGCATCTCGCATACTCTTAAGCCGTTGCTCTTCAGCTGCAGTCCAGGGGGTGTTTGTCCTTGTTCGTTTCGCCCCCGCCGATGGCCCGGCTAACGGCGAGGTACCGGGTGCAACGGGTTGCTTCAAAGCCCTCCTCTTCTTATTCGATACGGGGGTAGTAGGACTGAGTGTATCCACGTCTGCCGGGACCGCACCTTGACCTCCAGCTCCACTTCCTCCTGCCCCTACCCCACCACTACCACCGCCTCCTCCAGTTCCTCGCTGCTGCTGTGCCTGCTGCTGCTGGTCTTCCGAAGTCGAGACGCTCGTCGTTGTGGCTGAAGGGTTGGGTTGTTCAACGGCCGGTTTGATGGGCCGCTTCGCCATCATCGAACTATTCTCCTCTGCACCCGGGTACTCTCAGTATAACGTAGAGGAAAACGTACACGCCCCAAAGAGAAGAACGTCAACGGCAACGGCAGTGGCAACCAGTTTTTTTCTCTTCTCTTTCTCTTTCTCTCCTCTCTCACCTTCTGCGGTTCCTTCGACGTTTGCTTCTTTAAGAAGTATCGTAAATCAGGGAAAAATAAAAAGGCGTGGGTAGGGTAGGGTGGGGGTATTGGGGTTGGGGAAATACCGTAGGGGAAAACACAAGGGAAAAAAAAAATGGGGCGGCACCGGGGGCGGGGGGTTGAGGGATGACAAGTGGGAGTGGGGATGCGTGGGCAGCAAAGAAAAAAAAAATTTATAAAAAATTTTGATTTTTTGATTCTGATTTTGTTTTTTGTTTATTGGCGGGGCAAAGAGGGAAATTTAAAATGAAAATAAAAATAGGTGGACGTTCGAGTAAGGTTATGGATGATGGATGGGTGAATGAATGAATGAATGGATGGATGGATGGAATGGATGGACGGATGGGGTACGGGTACAGTACGTTTGTGCGTATCTTGGAGTTACAGTATTGCGTACCGTAGATTATTCCTCCCTCCCACTTCTCCCCCCTCTCTCTTTCTCTCCCTCTTTCACTTTTTTGTGCCCGCACCGGTACACCGTGCCACACCCTTCCTCTCTTTCTGATACCTCTTCTCAGCTCTGCGAAAGAAGTATGGTGGAGCAGAACAGAACAAAAAAATAAAAGAGAAACCTCCTTCCACTCTCTCTTTCGCTCTCCTCTCCCCCGAAACACCTGAAGGAAAACGCCTGAAGAGAAAAGGGAAAAGAAAAGAATGGAAATGTGAGATCCAGCGGAAAAAGGTGTGAAAAAAAGGAAAGAAACTTACAGCAGGGAAGAGAGTGCGGGCGGCTGAAATTACGAGCTTATCGATTAGATTGGATTGGAGGTGGTGAGTTTACGGTACTTTCTCTGTTTCTGTCCGCCAGAATTTGATTTTATTCGATTCGATTTTCTTCGATTTGTCTTTATTATGGTAATATTATCCCTTTTTCCCTCTTTTGTTTGGTTTCCCGTTTGGTAGGTAGATAGGTAGGTGAACGGATTCCCGGTAGGTCTGTCAGAGCGTGAGCGCGAGGCAGGCAGGCAGGTGAGTAGTAGGTAGGTTGGTAGGTTGGTAGGTACAGTAGGTTGGTAGGTAGGTTGGTAGGTAGGTAGGTTGGTAGGTAGGTAGGTAGGAGGTAAAGCAAGGTAGGTAGGTACAGGTGAGAATGAATAGTGCAGGAAGTAGCTATGCCATGTATTGTACTGTGCTTCTTTCTTCTTCTTGGCCCCGGTATTTTGTTTTTTCGATTCGGGGAAGGAATAGATATATCAATATTTTTGCTGTGGGCATAGGATTTTGGAACTTCCGTTTTCGGTCTGGTTTTTTGTTCCGTCGTATTATTGCTCTGATCGGGGAATTTAGTGTGAGCGTGACCCGGAGTAAGAGGTTCTATCGGTCAACCAGGGAT
>NW_003299008.1:836780-837243 GCF_000151645.1 Tuber melanosporum
TTATTTAAATGGGAAAATGGAAGAATGGAGGTGTGGTTGGAAGGGGGGATTGGGTGATTGTTGGTTTGGGGCGGGGGGGTGGGGGGGGGGGGGGGGGGGGGGGGGTGTGATGTTTTAAGTTATGGGTATGTATACTTTCTCTTCCGCTAAGTGATCGCCGCCGCCACGGGCCTTGCAACTGGCTTGTGCTTTGCTTGGTTGGCGCGAGAGCGGAGGTGGTTGTCAGGTTAGTAAGGTGAGGTATGCAAGGCAAGATGGAATATCCGCTTTGGATTTGTTTTGCTGTTTCTGTTTCTGTTTTGTTTTGGTCTTTGTTTATTTGCCTTGTTTATGGATGTTATTGATAGAAAGTGATATACGTACTTTCTCACTTGAAACTTTTCCGAGTTTCTTTCTTGGGGATGATAATTCCGTATCATCATATCTTCTCACTGCTCTTCCTCAATCACTCACGAAACGTGCG